>NC_134408.1:145930018-146230018 GCF_038048845.1 Mixophyes fleayi | reverse complement strand
TCCCCCCTCTCTCCGTCTCTGCCTCCGTTCTCCCCATTCCCTCCTCCTACCATTGTGTCTCTGTCCGTCCTACCCTCCCCTTAGATTGTACGCTCCTCCGAGCAGGGCCTCCTCTCCTTCTGTTCTCCACCACCTTAACTCTGCTCTCCAGCTCCTTGTCTCCTCCGTGAGGTCCTCCGGCCCCTGTCTCTATCCCGCTGGGGGCTCTCACCTCTAATCTAGCTGTTCATTGAGCTTCTGAGTTACTGTGATTTCTGTTAACTGTACCGTGCTGTCTCACCCTGTATCGTGTTTCTGTCTGTCCCTGTACGGCGCTACGGATACCTAGTGGCGCACTATAAATAAAAATTAATAATAATAATAATAATAGATGTTTTTAACTATATACGGTTTTTATTAATAAAAAGCACCTTTTTTCTCTCAGCGGTAACTATACCACAACATAAATATGTATCTTAAAGTCTGTAATATTTCAACAGACGTCCTATGAGAAAATGTCTCTGAATTCTCTGATTCATTCATATTGTACCATTTTCTATATGGTTATTTGCCGGCTCAACCGGCAATTACATTTATTTACATTTCCAGATAAAAGACTTAGGGGTATATTTACTAAACTGGGGGTTAGAAAAATTGGAGATGTTGCCTATAGCAACCAATCAGATTCTAGCCTTCATTTGTTTATTGCATTCTACAAAATGACAGCTAGAATCTAAATGGGTTGCTATAGGCAACATCTCTACTTTTTTAAACACACAGTTTTATACCGCTTAGTTAGTTGTTTTACCATGTGGATTATTTAGATTTTCACTACATTTGATCTTCCTACTGCGTAATATTCTGACTATAGAACCTTACTATGGTAAGGGTCCCGCCCCTTACTGTAGGGGGGCAGGGCTTCCTCCCAGGATGGCCCTATACACCCACCAGTTACAGTGCAGCTGCGGTAGAAACTGTGAGCTTACCATAGAGTGTAGAATGTGTGTAGTGCTGTTAGGAGGAGGAAGGAGTCATGGTGCTGTGTAATTAGAGGGGAGCATCACGCTTGGGTGCCAGGGGGATTTCAAAACAAATGGTCAGTCAACGATGGAGCAGGAGGCCTGGGAAATAGTGCTTTTAGTGCTTTAATATATCAGACCCTGAGTGAACTGCCCCAGTGATGTCACTGGTTCCTAGTGACTGGATAGGCTGCATTCTCAGTGATGTCACTGGTTCCTAGTGACTGGATAGGCTGCACTCTCAGTGATGTCACTGGTTCCTAGTGACTGGATAGGCTGCACTCTCAGTGATGTCACTGGTTCCTAGTGAATGGATAGGCTGCATTCTCAGTGATGTCACTGGTTCCTAGTGAATGGATAGGCTGCATTCTCAGTGATGTCACTAGTTCCTAGTGAATGGATAGGCTGCATTCTCAGTGATGTCACTGGCCAGGCAGTATCATTCAATATATAGCACCATAAATAAAGAAATTGAGCCTCAAATGAAGGCGAGTCTCACCAGTGAGTTACGTCCTCAAATCCTGAGAACCACAGGTCTACAGTACTTTGCTTTGTTGATCCCCAGCCCAGTGGTACACAGCCTCCCATTGCTGTCCTCATAGCAGACTCTGTACTCCTGACTCTCTGCCAGTCTCTCTGCCCAGTGCGGGAATGAGTAGGGCGACTGTCAGGAGAGTGTTATGTAACTATTCTTGTTAGCTTTAACATAGAACAATTTGTTCCTTCTCTGCTATGACCAGCGGTAGGACTGCAATGTACCTGACCAGTAAGGATATATTTATTTTCTATCTGCTATTATTTTTAAACATTCCTATAAATATATCATTGTGCATTACGCAAAGCGCTGCAGAAATTAATTGCACAAATTGATTTCCTTTACTTTGTAGGCGAGGAGTGATTGCCAGTAGCACTTAGGTCAGTTCATAGTGAGTGCTGGGACAGAATGTACCACGTCTGCTACACACATCAGGCCCGGCTCATCAAGGCACGCATACTGGGCCTGATTCATTAAGGAAAGGAAAGCAAAAAACTCAATTTTGCACATAGGCAAAACCATATTGCATTACATTTAATATGTGATGTCAGACTTATAGTTGGGGTAGAACTTGTCCTAGATCAATGTTAAAATTTAGTACAAAAATAAAGCTGTCAAGTATTTTTGCGCTACATGAAAAAGCAGCCAGTATATTCCTTATGTGCAAAATAATAAACTAATTTGCACCCCTTGTATTGTAACATACTTTGTCCAAGAGAAAGTGTACTCCTTTTCTTGCCTTTCTCTCCTTAATCAATCAGACCCACTGAAATACATTTATTAAGATGATCTTAATGTCTACTGAACATAAAATATATTTTTACAGTTGCTTCTGATTGCAAACACGTTATAGCATAGACGAGACTGTCATCACTAGTTCTCATTTGCGTATGATACAAGCAAAATCCGCATTTACGTTGTTTGATGAATTAGGCCTAGAGTCGGTTTAAGATCAAGTGGGTTCTTAGGCAGGGTGGCAGTTTTGTGCCTCCTCCTCCGGTCTTCAAACTCAGTGCAAAACACCTGCCAGTTTATCAGAGGCCAGGTTACATAACTGCCAACCAGCAGAGGTGCCCAGGCTATATTCCAGCTAACCAGGAGAGTTGCCCAGATTTTATACTAGCAAATAACAGAGGTTTGCCCATATTATATATCAGGCAACCATCCCAGGCAGGGGCAAACGCAGGATTTGTAGAGCGGGGTTTCCACACCACGCCACCAGTGGACGCCACCAGCATGCATGGGGGCGTGGCTATAATATTAGACAGTGCTTGGCTGCTCTCCAACTCTTCCTATCCCTATAATATACATGGGCAATGCTGCGTGCACTACTGTTAGGTAGCTCTCCCTTTACAAGCAGAGCCATGGGAAGCGGGGGCAGGGTCCAGCCACCTCAGTTATACAGTGCCCCAGGCTTGGAGGGGGGTTTCCAGGCACTAGAACTGCCCCCCCCTTCGGTTTGCCCATGCCAGGTGCCCAGATTACCAGCCAACCAGTCTGTATTTGTAGAAAAGTAATAGGGGTATAGGGGTAGAATTTCATACCTTAGTCTCATAATCAAACTACATTGTCTGTCACATATGCCTGGCACCATAAAAAATAAATGAATGCTTAATTACTTCTAGAGTACTCTAATTTTATTTATACAGATAAGACTGTGCAGAGGTTGTATGATCTGGAGGGGTGGAGAGCAAAAAAAGCTGGCCCATCCTAATGAAAAACACAATGGCTATCTTAATATTGACAGGACTTCCGTGGCAAACGCACTTCATCATCATCATCATCATCATCATCACCAACACCTATTCATATAGCGCCACTTAAATGTCTTTGAAATTCCACGGTTATTTGGATGTTAGTTTTGTTACTTTTTGGAGGGGTATGGGGCAAAAAAAGAGATAAAGCCAGGCCTGGCTACCTCCCTATGACACCAGGGCGATGAGGTATTGCAGAATGTCAGCATAAGATCTATGTTCCATTACTAGTAATTATAATGTGTTCTATCCCGGGAAAATGCCTCTTTTGAAATTCATTTAAGCATCCCTGATCACATTGTATCAAGCTGTTTGTTTGTTTTTCCTCTTGTCAGGTGGTGAAGCTGAAACTGGAGCCTTCTTTCCACTAGAGCTACTATGTTACTATGTAACCTTGTAACCGTCCAAGGAGCCCATCACTCAGCGGATCGGGGTATTCCCTAAATTTATTCCGTGCTGCTGGATGTGAGTTTTCCATCTCCTATTAGTCATTGTGCTAACATTGCTGTTATATCTCTCTGTCCAAGGAAGACACACTCTACCAAGACCCATCCTAATTAACTGGAAGACAAAGGTGGAACTGATGCAGAGAACTCATTAAGCCTCTGTTTATTGGAGCGTTGGATACATGATCCAGACGGAGCCCTGATACCTGGGATATAGCCAGCTCCACTTTCTACCAGGTCAGTACGCTGCAAAGAATGGTATTATCTGTAGAAAGTAGAGTCAGACTCAGACAGTTACATCAATTACAATGAAAACACAATACTAATAGACCCGGGTTACGGAGCAGATGATATAAAACCTGCCTTGTATTTTTATATTCTTTAGGGGCCTTAGAAGACTATTAACCTTTTATTAAAATGTCAGCACAAGTAGCTGGAACCATCAATTAATCTCTTTGCCTAGATTAACATTTTGTCTAGTATTGCAATATGTAACCAGGTTGGCATTAATGCTGTTATCTTTTCTTAAGGGAACTGTTTATAGTTAAAAACTTTGTAACAAAAATTGAAGTCTTCAATTAATTTTTTTTTATAGTGTTTGAATTGAATGTATGAAAAAATGTCCCACATTAATGTTAAATCGTTTTTTTTCCCTCTTTGGCTTATAAGTATGAAAATTACCCAGACAGTATTTGTACAGAACTGTGTAGAATAAATGGCGCTATAATGGCGCTCCTGTTTTTGCGAGAGATGATGCTACACAAGTGAACATAGGATACATTTTTACTTTCGCCCAGGACCTGCGCTATCGTTAAGCAATCATTTTTTATTTTTTGTTAATACTTTTTATGAAAGTTTTCACAATGGGAAACAGATAAAAAGCAATATTATTTTGTACAACTGTAATAAGGAGAGGAGGAAAAGAAAATAAGAAGAAAAATAGAAGGGGTAAGGGGCAGGGAGGGGGTGAAGGATGGAAAGAAGAGACACGGCAATCATTCAGACCAGGGGGAAGAAGCAACATCGAAGCATCAATCATCTTTTTAAAGATTATGATGTGGGCGTGAAACTTGCAATGGATAGAGAAGGATTGCATGCTCACAGATCTGTAATTTGTAAATGACCCATACGAATGTCAGAAAGTCAGTGAAAAAGTTGAATTAAGGGGCCCTGGGCTGAGTGACCCAAAAGTTGTCTCCAAAATAAATTAAGGATCAGACCATGTAAAGGACTGAACGTATCAACCTATAAACTTGTCCCATTGGAGACTTCTCTTCCCTGATGCATCAGTGCTAAATATTTGGTAATTATTACTATTATTATTAGTTTTGTAAGACGACACAGTGCTCCACAACGCCAGACAATGGAGTCAATAGAACATACATAAAACAGGGACATAAAAGGTAGACAATATAACTGCAGACATGAAAGCAAAGGGTAGGAATGACTTACATTTTAAGTGGAAGAGGGCAGCTTTGAAACAAGTGTGGCTCAGATTAGAGATTTGGACAGGTGTGAGGGTGTACCAGTGTGAGAAGTATAAGTGGGAGTACGTAAACTGTAATACAGATATGTGTTTTCAAAGAATATTAAACATTTGAAGGCTGTGGGAGAGTTTGGTCAGGCATGGTAGAGAAGGCATTTCATAAGTGGGGAGCAGCTAGGGAGAAGTATTGTAGGTGGGAGGGAGAAGTGGTGACCAGAGACTGGACAAGGCGCAGGTCAGAGGTAGATCTAAGATGGTGAGAGGGAGAGTATTTTGATGAAATTTGAGTGTGTACCTGAAAAAAGCGTAAGTACAAGATTCCTAGAGCTTGTATCAGCATCCACGTTAGAATGCCCTCGTGTTGTCTAACCCATAACATAAAGTATTGATTGTGAGTGATTTCTGAAGTCGCTGTGGCCAGTAAAAAAAAGAGTTAATTTGATTTAACTGCCTTCCTACCTTCCAGCAGTCCCCATGCTGGTCAGATGTCCTTATAGGAGAAAGGGTTTTTTCACCTGAGTCACAGGGTTACTATCTAGGTTAAAGTTCCTTGGTACAATCAGAGGATGTGGGCACGGAAAGGTGTTAGGCTTGTCAATTTGTAAAAGGATGTGAAATCTATATGCTGGGTAGACAAAGACACTCCAGACAACTCCACAGGACACCAGCTGCCAATGCCTTTGTACAGATAATAGAAACTTCAAAACGCACTTCTTCATATTTCTGGTTTTGAGAAATATTGTGCCTATTTAAACTCAGGGACAGAAAATGCAGAAGGTATTGCTAATAATAAATAACCGCTCTATAGAGAACCAACAGTAACCACTTGTGACACCTGTTTGGTTGAACCCTAATACTGAGCTAGGTAAACTAAGATATTGCTTAAATGAATGGAGCAATATTAATTGGATTTAGTGCCTCCACCTGGCTCTTCGGTCTTTACAGGTAAGTGTTCTGGAGCTGAAACATCAGACTCTAGGCTTTATCCTTATTACCTTTTACACCAGATCCCAAAACACATGATAATCTTTAGGCAAGTATAGTAAATATTTATTACAGGGATGGGTCGAATAATTCAGAATAAGAATAAAATTATTGGATTTTGTAAATTAAATAAATTGCAATGCGATTCACATAAGTTACATGCCTATTGGTCATGGTAAAGAAGACTACTAACTCACATATAACATGTTGGAGATAATATATATTTCTAACTCCTTAAAATTTCGCTTTACCCTTTACTGTATTGGGTGACAACTATTGCACTTTCACCCTTAATATTTCACTCCATAAATGTATAAATTCATAAAAGAACATATACCATATACCAGACAATTGGTGCGGCCCATTGATCGTTGGTGCAAATGAAGATATCCTATATTCAGTCTATCCCTTTATTTTATAAACTGGTATTATGTCTTCTTCCACAGTATTATGTTAACTGTTGCCTTGCTCAACCAAACAAATAAATTGTCTGTCTGAAATGCCGAGACACTTTCATTCGTTAATACAACTGGCTATTGTAATGTCATTATTTCCACTAACACAATCAGATCAAGAGATTTAATAGTGTAGTTGAAATGGGAATATTGTTCACATTCAAAACTGAAAGCAGGATACAGATGATATGCCACTCATTTATAACTTAAATCAATAAATTTCCTTAGTCAAATTAGTACAAGTATCTATAGCCTGACTACTTAAGATAAGTAATCAGCACAAGTCTTCTGGAGACACTGAAATTTGGTTAAAAACTGTATGTCCAAAAAGGGATATTTATATCGGTATATAGAGTAACATATTTTTTGAACAGCTACTAAATATATTCCTGAATGTAGTATCATTATACTAATAACTGGAGTAGGATTGCAGTACTGTATCATACACACATATGTCCACTTTCCCCTTTTCCTTGTGCTTAATACACTTTCAGCAACACTTATCTGCATTTGATGTGTGTAAATTAACACAATAGTTCTGTAATTTAGTTGATCTGTCAATGCTACTCGACAGATATTCTCCTCGGTATAAATGTCTCACTTATCTGTATTTCCCGACCACCTGTCATAGTGATTTTGACATACATAGTAACATAGTAACATAGTAACATAGTTGATGAGGTTGAAAAAAGACACCAGTCCATCAAGTTCAACCTATTCTGTATCTCCTGCGATCCTGCACTTATATTTGAAATTGATCCAGAGTAATCAACTGCAAATCTGTTTCAATTGTGAAAATCCCCCCAGACTCAATATTTCAGTACTATTTTTACCCTATATCCACTACTATCCTTCATTTTAATTAACGGTCGTATCCCTGGATACACTTTTCCGCTAAAAATTTGTCTAACCCTTTCTTAAACATATCTATTGAATCTGCCATCACAACCTTCCCTGGCAATGAATTTCACACATATGACCTTGTTTTCCTTGCCCCACATAGATGTCTTCTATAATGAATAAACTGGGATATTAGCAGAATGATCTTTATTATACTTTTCCATACAGAATCCTGAGTCCCATCCCAAATTATCACTATTTTCCAAACAACCAGGTGTCCAGGCAGCCACCCAGATAACTCCCGTCTCTCCTCTTTACACTCACTGACTTTCCCAACTATCAAGACCCAACTGCCATATCTCACAATTTCTGCTCCACTAGCACCATCAAAGGTAACAAGATTATAAATCTTGTGTTCGTCCCTGATATCATAATACGATCATGTTTACTATTCAATTGTGTGGAAAGTTATGACCTGTATACTGAATGGGGAATCATATCTCTGTGATATGCCAGAGGAAAGATATGATAAATATTTTGGACAATTTTCTAACAATGCTATTATTCACAACCTGGGGGGGGTTGCTCCCCATCTTAGCACATTCACTGCCCCTCTGAGCGACCCCCCAGTAGAGGTCACATTTGATTGCTTGACTGTACTAAACCTTTGCATGTAAGGGTATGCTTTATTCATATTTTGAGTGCTAGGGCGTTATTTGCTAGCCCTTTTCACTAACAAGGGGCCTATTGTGTGCTACTATGTACATTCATGTGACAGTGTTTTGGGATCCTATTGCCCTAATACAATAGGTGGTATCAGCGATTTGATGTGTATGGATGTGAGACAGTTTTTTTTATTTTTTATTTTGTGCATATTAATATACAGTCTCATTTAAGAGCGGTGTCAGATGAGCGCTTTGAAAACTAGCGTTTTTCCAATTACATAAGTGCTAATGTCCATTGAATCTAATTGCTCCCAGGCTGACATTGAATTTAAGGGGCAATGATTCTTCCCTGACTCACAGGAAAGAATACGCTCAGAAAATATTGCATGAAGCATTGTCAATCCCATTTAAATACCATGCTATGAAACTAAATCTTGTTTTTACATTTGGACACAATGCAAGATGCATGAGTATGCCTAGTCCACATTTAATTAGGGACCCCCAAAACCACCAAGCTCCTCCCTTCAAAAGATGCAAAACTCTCTACCCCCACTGATGATTTCAAATAGTCAAGCAAATCCATGTTTGTTTCATATGCAGCAGTTGACAATATAAGTAAAATATACTTTATTACTATGTAGAGTTTACATTCACATTCATTTTTTTAAGCTTAATTCATACTCCAGTCTCTGCATAGTTTTTTTTTACTAACTTTGTTGTAATTCTGGTGTAAATATCAGTCCTAAGCATTAATGAAACAACACCCCTTAATGTCAAATACAGAATATAGTTTAATATTCGGTTTGATTTTCTTCACCGTATATGATTTCTCTATTTTACAGACCAATGTCCCTTTAGTTTGTCTTCAGATGCCAGGAGAACTGTGGGTATAAGATCTTCATCATGACTTCTCCGCGATCCGCTCGTAAGTAACTGGCCAATCAGACAAAGGGGGCGTTCAGGAGCAGCGTGAGATGCAGTGGGCGTGTCTCTAGTACCATCATTAGCTTTGCCTGGTGGTCACAGTTTGGTTGGTCTTTGCAGGTCTGCAGACGGACGAGAACCTGCAGCTCATGCAGACCGGGTCGATGATGAGAAAAGTCAAGTCACGCAGCTGGAAAAAACAAAGATACTTCAAACTCCAGGAGGACTGCATGACAATCTGGTATAAGTCCAAAAAGACGGGCAACACTAAGTCTACATGTGAGTGGTGTGTAATGTACTGCGCTGTAGAATATTCTGTTTTTTCATTAGAGATAATAATAATAATCAGCATCTCTCACAAACATTCATTGTACTCCAGGATGCGACCACACAGCTTGCACTTATGTTTTGCGTCAATGGTCTGTTCTGTGCTTGTGGTGATCGCTCTTGTGAAGTTTGCTCTCCATGGGGATCAGAGATCCCTATTCCTATTCCTGTTTGTTTTCCATTTTCCATTGTTCATTAGAGGTCAGACACAACCTACCATGAGTGAACGTATAGATACCGTGTGTGCTCACCCTAACGTTCGTTAACTTTCCTAGAGAGATCTCATATAACTAAAGATTGTAATAGGAGCAAAGTTGCAACAACCCATTTAAAAAGACAATTAAACACGTTCAAACATTTATTGGAACTACCGACTGAGGCTAAAAACAGGGGTCGAACTGGAAATTGAGAAGTGGCGGTATGGAAAATGTAAGTTAATGGAATTTGACCATTTTTTAATGAAGACACTTTGGTCACTAGCTATAAATATATATTTAACAAGGACGCACATTATCATCACCTGAAGTTAAAATGTAATTCATTTTTTATCTGATGGTAACAAAAAATAAATAAATGGCAGTACAAATGTACCCTATTCCAGATATTAATACACTGCAAAACACATACTTTTTACACACCGAAGGTTTGTAAGTTCTTTTTTACTTTCCCTGACCCCCTTTCTCTTCTAGATGCTGTTACACTTCCACTTTTGGAATAATTCTGCTACATATAACAGTGTTAATAATAATGCTTCAGAGTAATTGTTTTGTTTTATAAAACTGTCAGGTTATCGACCCTCTCATTAGACCTACACAGGCTGCTGCATCTAACCGCATGGAGAGACGAGAACTGTCAGTGTTGGCCAACTTAAAGCCATCTTACCTAATCAAGAGGCTAGAACACGATGTGTGCAGTGAATGTGACAACTGTTTGGATTGGACGTGGCTCTCCTCCAATCAGGTGGCGCAATCACTACACACCTTCAACTCAGGGAGATTGAATCTCCCACCCAGTCGGTTTGCAGTTCTGTCATCTACACGCAGTCCGATAAGCTGTAGGGGACCGGGTCAGTGCACAAGTGCATTAGCACTGCATAAGGGCTAATTGGTGGTACGGATAGTTAAAGGTGAGAGTGTGGGGGGAGTTTGTAGAAATCTTTTCAAAGCCTTGTCCTATTGGCAATTATATCATAACCCAGCTTAAGAGTTGGAAACCTGGAAGCCTAAATTTAGACCAGAGTGTCAAAGACATTATTGTTCTCTTGATATTCATTATATCCTTTGTGTTTCTTAATTTTCATGATTATGGCTTTTCTGGATGAAGTTTGTGCTGATTATTATTACACTGATAGTCCTCAGTGGTGGAAGTGTGATCTATTTTCTGGCAATACTGCCTGTAATTAAATTACAGTGTTCCCCTTAGAATATACCCAATGCATCAAACATTCAGCCTGCACCAGTGCATTCTGGGTATTAGAAGTTTGTCATGCTGGCCCGAGTCTTGCTGTATTTCCAGTAATCAGATTCCAGGAGGAGGAGGGGGTCTACGAGTTCTGCGCTGAGGGCAGCAGGGTTAATGCACAATAATCCTGCGAGTGAGCGTTTTCGCTTTAATATCAGTTGTGGTTTTCGAGGGGAGCCAGATACATCTTTAGCGATAGGCTGGGGCGTCGTGTCTATTTACAGAAATATTGATTGATCTATTACATTTATATCTCTATGTCTAAAGTTATGTTGGTTTACATGACAGCTGGTACTTTTGATTTACTGGTAGTGATCATGACTAAGGGTAAAATACCCTCTCATAGGGGTAGATGTATCTAACCTTCTAAAAGGGAAAAGTGGAGGTGTTGCCCATAGCAACCCATCAGATATTAGCTGTCATTTATTTTGTAGTCTAGAAAATGATAGCTAGAATTTTATTGGTTGCTATAGGCAACACCTCTACATTTTAGACCTCATAGTCCCTCTGTTTCGTGTTTCTAATGTCAGTGCACTAGCAAGGTGATTTTACATGCTAATTCAATAATGGGACCTATGAGTCTATCAATTGATTTATTAATAACAATATAAAATATGTAGCAACTCTAATGGCTAATTTAAGACATAAATAAAAAAAAGTGAGCAGTATTTTAGGACATAATGGCATACTAGCCAACTTTTTCTGTTACACCTCCGGAGGGGAAGTGAAAACCAACTGAGGAGGGTGGCGGGGTGCAGTGAATTGTAGAATTTTGGCTCCGTCCTCCGCAGTGCTACACAATTACGTCATGGAGGCCCCCATCCTCCCCACTTCACTAAGAAGTGAGCTTGATGCGGGAGAACAGTACAACAGATAGATTATATAGGATACAGGACCCATAACAACCAATCAGACATTTACTTTTAGGACCTGATTCATTAAGGAAAGTAAGGCAAAAAAATGAGTAAGTTTTCTCCTGGACAAAACCATGCTACAATGCAAGGGGTGCAGATTATTTTATTATTTTGCACATAAGTTAAATAATGGCTGTTTTTTCATGTAGCACTTGTTAGCTTTAATTTTAACCTGAAATTTAAAGTTGATCTAGGCCATCCAATACCCCTGTTATAAATCTGTCCCCACATTGTACATTTACCCCCCCTCCAATGCAACATGATTTTGCCAAGGTGCAAAGTTACTACTTTTTTTTTTTGCTTTACTTTCCTTAATGAATCAGGCCCTTGAACTTTATTAGTAAATCCACCCCACTGACATCTATTATTGGTGAAAGTGCTGGAATATTAACAACATATATTTTAATTTTACCTTTAAAAAAAAAAGGTTTAAATTCTATTTATTAGCACTTTATTTTCAAATGTAAACTGAATCCCCCCTAAAAATATTTTACCGTAAAATTTACTAACTAAAATGTGGGAACATTGAATTTATCTATTTAAAAATTAGACAGAATAAAAAGTGATTATCATTTTTACTACAATAGACTGCTTGCCGACAGTTTGCAGAATGCACCTCGTTGTTTTAAAAATGTCCTTACTGAGTCAGTAAACTCTAAAGAGTTTGTCTGCTTTGGGGATGTTTTGCGCAAAATGCTCCCTGAGACTAACAACCTGTCCCCCGGCATCCCTGCCATTAGCGCCAGTGAACTATCTAGGGGAAGGAAGTCGTGCCAGAATATTATATAATAACCACAGCTCTATGAAGCATAACTGCAATAAAGCCCCACAACTCGTTACTAAGTAACCACAATGTGTGACCCTCTTTCGTCCTCCACCACTTCTGTACACCCTCGCCCCCGTGTTCTCTCCCTTTTCCTCTCCTACCATCGTTTCTTATTCAAAGGGTAAAAATATTGATTTCTCCGTCTAGTTTCCATCAGTGACATTGAGACCGTACGGGAGGGACATCAGTCAGAGATCCTGCAGAGCATCGCAGATGAGTTTGAACCCGAGCTTTGCTTTACCATCGTATTCCACGGACGGCGGGCCAACCTTGACCTTGTCGCAAATACCCCAGAGGAGGCCCAATGCTGGATACAAGGCCTCGAAAAACTCGTAGAGACAGTGACAAATATGGACCAGAAGGAGCTCCTCGATCAGTATCTTTTGCATCTGTCGTTAAAATGAAATATGGAGGGGAAACATTATTATAACAATGAACCACTCCACTGATCCATCCAGCCATGCATGGAGCTGGTGGGGGGTATTTACTGCTCTGTTAATGAACAGAGCTCATTTCCATTTGCTGGTAGGTCTCAGATGCTAGGGGCTATTGCTGTATCTTCACTGTGCATCTGGCTTTTGGATCTCTAGAGCGATTCTATTAACTTCTCCCTCTGTCCCTTCTGGAATATACACATGACTAGAACATTTTCTCTAAGCTTACTTTATTTGAAGGGGGTAGAAAACCTCCAGATGCATAGCCACAAAGCGATTGCTATAATAGGATGTGATATGATCATGTAGCATATCCAATATTGTGAGGACCTCTTCAGCCAGGTATGTTTGGGGCTTTTCCATCTCTTCAACTCTTTGCAAGAGATGGAAAACCCCCGACTTCATGTCCACTTTAAAATATTCCAAGGCCCAAGCCAAAGATAACTTTAGTAGTCCTCAAAACCCCTTTCCCGAAAAAGAGTAAGACTGAATCTTGTGGAAGGTGCAGAGTCTATGGAACTCAATAAAGAAGAGGGCACATAAAAAGGTCTGGATGGCTACAACCAGCCCAGAGGCCACCAGTTGGACAGTCCTGCTCTAGATCCAACATAAGCAACCTTTAGCTCTCCAACTGTTGTGGAACTTTGAAAGTCCAGACATGCCTTTCCCCAGCAGCCATGGAGACACTAGTTGCCCAAGCTTGCTCTGAAAAGTATTTTTTCTTGATCAGCCACTAAGATGGATCTGTGACTGGTTTCTGAAGGCCGACAAGAACAGAGACGGGAGGATGAATTTTAAGGAGGTCCAGGATCTGCTGAAGATGATGAACGTGGATATGAATGAGTATCACGCATACCGCCTCTTCCAGGTCAGTCAAGCACCACATACCTTATCTCCTAGGTGGTATGCAGGAGGCAGCATTAATTGGCTCCTATTGTATGATTACCCAAATTAATATTGAGGAGTCATTCTATAAAAGTAGAGTACACTATAAGTAATCTCCTAATGACAGACATTGTAGAAATTTGTTGTATAGTAAAATTATGTCTGTGGTTTGAAAAGGTATTTACTCTGAGACATAGAGTGGTTTTAATAATTTAATGAGAGTATAATCCTATAAGTATAGACCTATATCTCATCTTAAAATAATGGATTTGCAACAGTCCGTTTTGCATTTTAAGTAATGGTTTTTCTGTGCAATTGCACGTGTTATGCACAATATAAAGCATTTATTTATTAACAGTTTTTTTTTAATATGGCGGGCACATACTATGCAGCGTTGTACAGAGAATATGTAATTATTTACATCAGTCCCTGCTCCAGTGGAGATTACAGTATATATTCCCTACTACACGGCCACAGAAACACAAAGTAGGGTCCATTGAGTCAGAAGCCAATGAAACTACCATTATGTTTTTGGAGTGTGGTAGGAAACCGGAGCACCCGGAGGAAACCCACGCAAACACGGGGAGAACATACAAACTTCACACAGATAGGGCCCTGTTTGGAATCGAACCCATGACCCTTGTACTGGACGGTAGCAATGTAAACCACTGTGCCACCGTGCACAGTGGTTTTCATAGATTCAGACATTTGCGTGATACTTTTGACTGATTTATTAAATATAAATGATGCGTATGTGAATCACAGTGAAGCTGACATGCTGATAATCACCTGTTAATGATTGTTTGTAAATAGACAATCTATATGACAAGGTCACTCCCCACAACATTTCGTTAGGCTCCCTAGCAGGCATAGGACAAGCACTGACTGTGGGAGAAGGTAACTTTATATTGCAAATTAGGGGTTTTACTCAGCCTATACTCTTGGTGGTAGTTTTGTCAAAACTCCAGGACAGGTCAACTTTAAAGGCTTTGATCAGTCTAATTCAAGTTTAATAATGAAAGCTGAAATCTGATTGTTAACGCATGACGTGTCTCTACTTGTCCTTCTTTAGTCATTTGAGATTCCAGGATAAATACAATACATTAAGGTAATGATATTGATCCTCTATACTGTACTGCTGCTATAACATGTTGTGGCTACTTGACTAATTTCATGAATTAGTCTCCACAAGTTATGGGTGAAATTTCTGATGTGTCGAAGCGAAGAGAAATGTGCCTTCACCATCGCTGACTTTAATGATGGGCACGGAAGTTCTGAATGTTGGGAAATAATTGGCTCTTGTCCAGGAAAGTCTGCTTTGTCCTAGAGCTGCTGGTGACTACAACATTCATCACAATAGGATATTTAGTACACTTACAGGCACCATTTTATATCCGCAGATGGCAGATAAATCGCAGTCCAGCACCTTAGAGGGAGACGAGTTTGTGCTGTTTTATAAAGCTCTGACACAACGTGACGAGGTGCTCAAGATATTTCAGGACTTCTCACAAGATGGCAAGAAGCTGACGCTCCTGGAGTTTGTAGACTTTCTACGTCAGGAGCAGCTGGAAGTGGACGGTACGGAGGAGTTTGCAATGGACCTTATTGCCCGATATGAGCCATCGGAAACTGGTGAGATGATGGGGGACTCCTATCTATGGGCTTGAAGGGTCAACAGGGGATGGATGGAAGGAGGGGGAACGTAGGCAGGTGTCAGAGCCGACTCATAGGGATGACTACACAACATAGTCTTTGTTTTAAAAACTACACGCAATCACGCCACTAGATAGCACAATAAATGTGTAAGCAAGTAAGATAGAACATAAAAACGCATTGTACATACAGTACACATCTTGATTTATGTATTTGTTCTCTTAATCATGTGTTCTTTATTGAATTATTTTAGTTCACATGAACAAAAATATAAAACAAACATAGGGGGGAATTCAGTTAGTCGCGATTTTCCTCAGAACATCACGGCTGCGCGTATTTTTCCATACTACGGTAGAAATATCCGCTCATTATTCCTCGCACCTCTATGGGGCGCAAAAGAAAAATGAGCGGAAATTTCTGTCAAAATCTTCGCCGTGCAGTATCTTCGGAGTGGAAATCCCCCAAGATGCTTCGCAGCTAATTGAATTTCCCCCCATAGACACGAATAAAACAAACGATAGTAAGATAACAAAAAATAACTAAGCACTTAAACCCCCAAGTTCCCTTTAAAGCACACAGACTATTTTCAAAGAAGCATCTGTAGGCATTAAGCCGAATAAATAATTAACGCTGAGTTACTAGTACAAATGTAAGGATTTACATTTGCACCAGTAACATTCATGGCCCATAGTATCAATTACGAGGGCACACCATTTTTGTAAGTCAGGTTGATCCACGTCAAGCCAAGTGCAGGCAATAATTACTTAGGTGACCAGAGTAAAAATATATTTGTCACATACCGGTGTGTGATATACCCTATGAAGGAAATAAGTGTTTTCTGGAATTTAATGCAAGATTATTATTATTACCATTTATATATATAGCACCACTAATTCCGCAGCGCTGTACAGAGAACTCACTGACATCAGTTCCTGCCCCATTGGAGCTTACAGTTTAAATTCCCTAACACACACACAGGTCAATTTGATAGCAGCCAGTTAACCTACCAGTATGTTTTTTGGAGTGTGGGAGGAAACCAGAGCACCCAGAGGAAACCCACACAAACACGGGGAGAACATAGAAACTCCTCACAGATAAGGCCATGGTCGGGGATCTAACTCATGACCCCAGTGCTGTAAGGCAGAACCGCTAACCACTTAGCCACTGTGCTGCCCATGCATTTCAATAGGCTTTCTACATATAACATACACTCTGTAAGCCCATTGAAATGTATGGGCCATTGCAATTAATGGGAAAAACTGGGATATTTGTTTTTAAAACAAATCCTCAGTTTCAAATGTGGCATCTCGAAGGCTCTTAAGTATCCAAACTCAATCCTCATCAACAATGGAGCCAGATCGATCTCCCATTTAGATTTAAGGGGGAGCAGACCATCAGGGGCAAGTTTAGAATTAAGTTCTGAGTAAAACGTGGAAATTACTCATCTCCGACCTAAGCTGAATAGAAGTTGTTTAATAGAGGATACGCAGATTTGCGGAGGACAGTGTCTAAATTGGAAACTAATAGCATGCCGCATCTGCAAATAGCAGACCACGTTCTATACCAAATTGTAATTGCAGCTGGGTAAAAAGGCTTAAGTACTCCATTCCGAGATCTATGACCTAGAGCCGTTATACTGTAACGCTGACAAATGTCACCTATACCAAAGGGGAGTATCTGGATCGTACCCCTCCACCCAGGATACACCGCTATTGCTTGCTGGATAATACGGAGCACACCCCGCCCTCTTCTGCCTAACATAATTTTCTGAAGTGGTGTTGCTGAGAGACCCCATCTGCTCAGCAAGAAACTCCACAAGAGCGCAGTCTCTCGGGGCTCTCGTCCACTCCAATAAGTGGGGCAATTGTGTCGCCATATAACATAGCTGAAGGTTAGGAAGGGCCAAGCCACCAGATGACATAGATCTGCTAAGGGTACTTAATTCTGGGCCTCCTTGCCCTCCGAAGAATGGAGGAGATATTTCTATTGATGGAGAGAAATTCTCTATTGGGAAGAGGTACAGGAGAATGTGACATAACATTTAAAGGTATTAATATTTCCCAACAAAGTAAGAGGCAATTTCCCCCCAAGACTTGTGAATTCAAATTGAAATAATCCATAATAGGATCCACATTAAGTGAAATGAATTCTGACGGAAGAGAGGAAATCCAGATATTGAAGGCGCAATGTCCATTGCAGGGAGTGACGCGAAGTCACACCAACAGGGACGGCGCCGTGAATAGAAAAATACTGGACTTATCCCAATTTATTCTGAGACAAGAAAATCGACAAAGGTGCACACTGCCTCCAAGAGGGTGTAAAGTGAGTGATCAGCATCCTCCGGAAACAATGACGTCATCTGCGTAGAGGGCATGGAGGCCATTAATACCAGGATGCTTATGAATAAGACACGCCAGTGGTTCTATGGCCAGAACAAATATAGCGGGAGACAGTGGACACCCCTGACGGATGCCCCTAACCAAACAGAGCTGTAGTATAGCCATTGTCGCACTCTCACCACCGGAGCAGAGTATAACAATTTAATACACTTAACAAAAATGTCCCCAAGGCCAAACTGAGCCAACGCCTCCCATGGCTAGATCCATTCAACCGAGTCAAAGGCCGGGGCAGCATCAAAAGGCGGCACCACTGCCCCCGGCTCAGCCAAGTGGAACCTCTGGAGATGGGTAAACAGGTGACGCATTTTGGTCATTGTAGAATTACCCGGCATGCACCCTGTCTAGTCTGGGTGCACCAAGATCAGTGACGGAGTTAAGCCGAATGGCAAAAATTTGGCCTAACATTTTCACATCCAATGCCAAGTTGATTTACGTGTTTAATGTCATAATATATATATATTTTTATTAAACCAACTATATTTTATTTAGAGTTGTTTATTTATTTTATAATATCAATTTATTTGTATGCATTCTGATGTGACCTTATATTGAATAGGTGTATACTAGTCTTTATGTTAACATGCGACAAGTACTGTGTAGACAGAGCGTACTACTTATAACCAGATTCAGATGGAAACGCATCTTGTGATCCGCTTGGTTTTGGCTATGGTCGAGACTATGCTCAATTTCCGTCTTCTTTTATTTTTTAAACCGCAACTTGTGTGCTAGTTACGTTCAGATTTGAATAAGGCTCATTATGTCTAAGTTGTTAATATGAATATGAACTTATCTGACTTCTAGCGCAGAAGCTTCACGCGCTGAGTATTGACGGCTTCCTGACATATTTGTGCTCCCTGGAGGGGTCCATCTTCAACGTGAACCACGAACCGCTCTACCAGGATATGACTCAGCCCCTGTGCCACTATTTCATCTCCTCCTCCCACAACACCTACCTGATGGAGGACCAGCTGCGAGGGCAGAGCAGCGTGGAGGGGTACATCAGGTGAGTGGCGTGTTACATGATATCTGTCAGTGCTGCACGTGTGTGGTTCCGCCATACATGTGTGTGATACACGCAACACCAACACTGAGCGAGGGCTGTCAGTCACAATATCAGGGGATAAAAACTCTCAGCTTG
Organism: Mixophyes fleayi; assembly: GCF_038048845.1. Taxonomy (NCBI): domain Eukaryota; kingdom Metazoa; phylum Chordata; class Amphibia; order Anura; family Limnodynastidae; genus Mixophyes; species Mixophyes fleayi. The sequence continues at coordinate 146,210,894 of NC_134408.1, read as the reverse complement.
ATACATTTACCCCCTGATCTAATGTTACCTGCCACTTAGATGTATTCAGGGCCAGGTCTTGGCAAAATTTGGCCCTGATCAGAAACCACTTTCTACCTGGTGAATACTGGAGCTGCCCACTATACAGACTCAATAGTGGCCCGGATAACCCTTCTTTTTAGATTTTTGTTAAGTCCACCCTAACCCCCTCTGCTGTTGGAGAGGAGTTGTGTTGTATTTAGGCACGTAGTGTAATTTACTATGAATGTTAAAGATAATAATGACTGTAGATGATGAATGTAGAGAAGGAAGTGTGACTTAGATACCATCTATCGTCTCTCTTATAAGCCTAAGAAGACTATTTTGCTTGGCTGCCTAGTAGAAGGTTTAAGGTAAGAGGTTCTGGTTGACCTTATTGTTACATTGTGACTGATACAGGGCACTAAGGAGAGGATGCCGCTGCGTAGAGGTGGACACCTGGGATGGCCCCAATGGAGAACCGATTGTGTATCACGGCCACACGTTCACCTCCAAAATCTTCTTCCGAGATGTTGTGTCAGCCATCAACAAGTATGCATTCAGGGTGTGTAACTTATAAAGAACAGACATTTTCTAATTCTCGGGGAGGTGGGGATAAAGCTAGATATCGGGATCATTAGATCATTGTGGAAGTTAGAGAGACAATACCAGTTATATTGTAATGCTGAGTGTGACATCATTTGTGCTACTTTGCGATCACTAGGACATGCTTTAAAATATAAAGGTTTGTGTATCAGGACAGAAAAGTGATCTGTAAAGTAAATATTTAGGTATAAGCATCATTTCTGGGTTTAGACATTGTGCAATATATAAATTTATAACCCCCTGTCACTGTGTGTAGTGTGGGGTGCAAAGGGTACACAGTGCACCTCCTTCTCAAGCCCTGGCTAGCTGATGGGCATGGGTGTAAATGATCCGGGGGTCCCTGCACATGCAGGTGTTTCTTTGTAGTTAGTGGGACACAGGGGATGTCACTTTGTGATGCAGTGCAATAAAGGGCGCCAGACCATCGCTATCACAAACTGAACTCTTTATTTACACTCCTCTTCCTCCAGCACGATAATCATAATGGCTGCAGCAATAAAGAAATATATATACAGCTCCTCACTCTCTCCAGCACAGTTCTTAATGAGCAATACGAATATGGTTGCAAATATCTTATTACTCCTCCTGCACAGTTCTTAATGTTATCCAGATGTTATATAACATAAATCACATGCCTTGCAGATCACCCTCCTCTGCAGGGCACTCACATGGATGCTTACAGGCAGGCAGCTTCTCCTCCATGCAGCTCTGACACACGCTGTGTAACTCTCAACTGCAGCTCACCCCTCCTCTGCGGGGATGATGTCTCCTCTGGGCTCTCTGAGCCTCAGGCTCTGACAATACAGCTACCATGCCTCTTGTAGCAACCCTCACTCCAGGGTCTCTTCCATGCAAATGTCCCCCTGTCTGTTGGGTTCTCTATAGTGACATGGAGTTCTCCCCCTCATCCAGGGCACACATTTCTTGCCCTGGCGCAGTCACCGCGCTCAGACTCCCAGGCAATGGTGGAGGATCCTGGAGCTTCCACCCCACTCTCCCAGGTCCCCAGCTACATCTCTCCTCTTCTGTGTGTCCTCTCTCTCTCTCTTTTCCCCTTTGTCACTTAGGGGCATATTCAATTGTCCGCGGGATTGCCGAAAATCCCGCGGTCCGCGCAGGATTACCGTAAAAACTTTAATACGGTAATTTACTCGCTGGACTTCAGCTCGCAGCTGAGGGAGCTGCGAGCTGAAATCCAGCGAGAGATTACCGTATTAACGGTATTAGTTTTTCCGCGCTCTAACCCGCGGACAATTGAATACCCCCTTAGTCTCACAGGCTGTGCTGGGTTATCAACATGGTAACCAGTTTATGTAACTTTTCATAAACTTCTAGCTTACCCTCTAGGTGACCCCTCCTGTATTTACTGAGGTGCAGGGTTTACTAAAACGCCACTAGGGGGGCGTTACAAATTAACAATACGTTTACTCATTTATATATCTGTTTGTGGCGTATTGTCCTGCTGGTGAACAGAGTGTGAGCAGAACTCCAATTAGGGATCTATTGATCACGATTAGGAGCGCATCATCCTTACTCACCTTGATCCCATGAGTATATATTGTACGTTCCTCTACATCGATAGATCTCTATGTTGAGCTACGTCCGTGAACACAGCACAGGAAGGGGCTTTTTGCCGTAGTCAATGTACAATAAGAGCCTACCAAACTCAAGCGCACGCAGCCGCGTCTGTATACAGTTCTGGCCATCTCACAGTTACTTGTTTTTCTGCCGTATATCTTGCTCCAGCCACAGGACTAGTCTAAGTCCTGATCAGTAGTGATGATAGTCTCGTATGCATGCTATAACGTGTCTGCAATCAGGAGTAACTGTAAAAGTGTATTTTATGCTCAGTAGACATTAACAATATCCAAATAAATGTATTTCATGGGTGGGGTGGGGGCAAACAAATTTTTTACATTTTTTTTCATTAATGCCTTTATTACTAACAGGTGACATTTATTGAGTAACTTTTTTGTCCTGTGCGTTCTGTTGCAAATTTATGATCCACATTGGACGTATCCTGCAGTGTATTGTAGAGCACAGCAGACCTGACCCAGAATTCAACAGTGCACGTATCTAGAGATCCGGGCATTGATGAATTCAGGAGTGTGCAAAGCCTACATACGGGTGTATAATACAAAACGCGCGTTGCGCTCAGTCTGCGTGCCCTGATGAATCAGCAGCAGAACGATACAGCGAGCCTGGACACATAACCATGAGTACAGTCCCTACAGACCTGCCTCACCCCCAGCTGCCTTACCTTATATATCTAACAGGATCTGAGTATATGTCCTTATCGCACTCACTGACAACACACTCACGAAAGTACAGTGATGAGTGTGAGAAAAATCTGCCATATAATAATAGAAAAACATAATAATCTAAGTGAAAATGTAATGTTTTTATGAAGTTGTCCTTTTACATAGCACTGACAGTATACACTATACATTGCTTGGTGACAGTATACATTATACATTATCCGGTGACAGTATACACTGCACATTACCAGGTGACAGTATACACTATACGTTGTCCGGTGACAGTATACACTGTACATTATCCACTGACAGTATACACTATACATTGTCCGGTGACAGTATACACTGAACATTATCTGCTGACAGTATACACTATACGTTGTCCGGTGACAGTATACACTGTACATTATCCGCTGACAGTATACACTATACATTTTCCGGTGACAGTATACACTGTACATTATCTGCTGACAGTATACACTATACGTTGTCCGGTGACAGTATACACTTTACGTTGTCCGGTGACAGTATACACTGTACATTATCCGCTGACAGTATACACTATACGTTGCTCAGGTGACAGTATACACTATGCATTGTCTGGTCTGTTCCGAGTTTAATGACCATTTCTTCGGGTGTCCCCAGTGATGATGTGAGATCTAGCTGCTGAGGGCATACTATCAGACCTCCTGGCTTCAGACTCTGTGTACAGCTGAGTAGCTGATCTTAGAGATGACGGGAATGAAGCCAGACTTCCCTGTCCCAGACACAGAGCCTCCGTCACTTATCTTACAACCCGCTGCTCAGACTGGGGAAAGCTAATCCGTCCTCCCGATAAATATTACATTGGCTCCTTAAAAGTGAAATACAGTAAATGAACAGGTGGTGAAAACCAATCTAAGGTGACAGAAGATTCCTGTAGCAGTTACACAAGTGTTATACGATATGGCCGGTCTGCTCTGGCACTCAGGGGTTTTGGTGCTGGGTCTGCAGGTATCACAGTATCCGGTCATTCTGTCTTTGGAGAACCATTGCAGCGTGGAGCAGCAGGACACAATGGCTCAACACCTGAAAAGCATTCTGGGAGAGCAGCTCGTGACCAGCACCCTGGATGGGCGGATCCCTGTCTGTTTACCCTCCCCTGAGGTACTTGCACTTATTGATGGGGCGGGGCTTATTTTGACCCGATTGTGTGCTGCTAAATGTGGAGAGGTATGTTGTTTACATTTTGTAAATGACCTCTGGACTAGGCAGCCATTTTGTAGGGCTAACCAATATTCATGGGGTCTATGAATCTTCTATGAGGTAATCATGTCTCACAAAGTACTTCCGTGGTGAGATGATAGACTTGCATTTTCATGCCAATTGGCTCAGCCCACAAAATGCTTGCTTTAGCTTTTAAAAAAATGATGGCCTGTGATATTTGGAAACATTTCTGAAAACTTGGGCACATAACAACCAATCAGATTCTAGCTATCATTTTTACAGTGCAGTTTAGTAAATGAAAGCAGAACTCTGATTGGTTGCTGTGAACAACGTCCCGTTTTTTTCTTCGCTCTAGCCATCATAAATGTCCCCCAATGTAACTCTGACATAAAAGTAAAAGACGGATAATATCAATAACTGGACAATCTCTATGTATTACTCTAACATACACTTGTCATTTGTTATCACCAGGATCTGCGTGGGAAAATCCTTTTAAAAGGGAAGAAGATTGGGAGATTGGAGGATTGTTTAGATGAACGCCCCGAAGATTCCTATCTGGGAGAGATTTCGGAGGAGGATGACAACGGTGAGATGGATGAGGAGAACATACGGAATGAAGATAAAAAAAATTCAAAGGTAGGTTTTATGCCAAACTTGTCAGCTTTGAGATACAAGGGTCAAGTGTAGGAAGTGGGGGGGGGGGGGGGCATAGTGCTGCAAATAAAGTTATTTTGGCCCCACCTCCTGTGGGGAAACGTCTCGTTTGCATCATAGCACTGCAGGGATAGGAGCCAAAATGATCCAACTCACGGCGAATTGAGTCATTGAGGCTCCTGTTCCGCCCACTTCCCTAGGAAATGGGCGTGGTCCTGTAGGTAGACCTACCGGATGCCTCGTATAAAAAAAACAAAAAGCAAAATAACATTAATTCTTTATTTATTATTCAATTAAAATGAATAAATCATTTTTTCAGGATCCCTGTTTCATAACACCAGTGAAATATTTTTGTGATAAAGTGAAACTTTCTGAAAAGGAAAAGTAGAGGTGTTGCCCATAGCAACGAATCACATTCTAGCTATCATTTATCTAGTACATTCTAGAACATGATTGCTAGAATCTGATTGGTTGCTATGGGCAACCTCCACTTTTCCTTTATAGAAGGTTTGATAAATCTCTCCCTTTTGAGACATATAAGATAGATTCGCACAACTCGGTGTAAAGTGTCTCACTGTATTTAAAGACAAGGTGAATGCTTCACAAATCTGCATTACCAGGATGATTATCTAAAATCTAAATACCAGTAAAAACTGAGAACAAGATTTGGAGATATACGTAGACTAAGCCTTATAAATAAGTAAGAACAGACGCCAAATTTTTAACTCGGATTTATTATTATTATTATTATTATATTCACGTTGTCACTTTATCACTAATTTTGCTTTTAACTTTTCGCTGCTGTTATGAAATAGGGATTCTGATAAATGATATATTCATTTTAATGGAATAATAAATAAAAAATTTAAATAAAAAAAAAAACCCAATTCCTACGAGATATACAATGACACCATTTTCTTTCCCTGTATTTTAAATTTAATATTGAGAGTGTAAGGATGCACAACATGGAGCTAAATAAACTGGTCTAGGAATAGATCTATTGAATATATTGAACATATTGTTTCCTATAAAGAATGTCCTAACACCAAGTGCAGTTGGGAACTTTTATTGTGTTGACTTCTTCCCTACCTGGCAGCAGTGAAAGAGGCAATGTGTACCGGCCGTCTTATGTCTTACACGTACTTGCCAACTCTCCCGGAATATCCGGGAGCCTCCCGAAATCCAGGTCGGTCTCCCGTACTCCCGGGAGAGCAGGCAAGGCTCACGCATCCCGCAATTCCCTGGCCAAAATAACTCGATTTGCGGTAAATCACGTCATTTTGGCCCCGCCCCCAGTGACAAAACATCATTTGCATCATGGGGGTGGGGCCAAACTGACACGATTGACCGCCCCCGCCCCTCCCGCCCTCTAGTCACGCCCCTCTCCCGGACTGCACTGACTGAAAGTAGGCAAGTATGGTCTTAGAATGGATGCGCCAGCCAATATGGGCGCAAACAGCGTCCCACCACAAGCCCCTTGTTCTCTTGAGGAAACCCTTTATATACCGCTGCCTGACGCATATAGAGACTCTGTGATGCCGTTTCATCAGTTCTCAGTTACAGTTTTTCTTGGTATTTTTTTTTAGAAGTCCAAAGATCGCCTCTCTCAGGAGCTGTCTGACTGCATTATATACTGTAAGAGCGTCGCCTTTGAGAGCTTCAAGCACTCGAGAGCCCACTACAAGCTATACGAGATGTCTTCCTTCACGGAGTATAAAGCCCGGAAGCTCGTCAGAGAGCCAGGTGAGCCGGCACAGTGACCCAAATATAGGTGACGGAACTTAGCCCCCATCTGTAACTTGCATCCATCATCAATTATTACAGTGACATTTAACCAAAAATATCTTTATATGTTATGAAGAAAGATGAATTATTATACTGCATTTCAATGACTGTGAGAACAGCGCTGATTATTAATCATCCAGAAGTTGCTGACTGACTGTAGCCATATTTCTGTAAAATATAAAACACCTGTGCCGAACTAACAGAGCATTAATACAATATAAAGAATTGAATGTGAAAAAGAACAGAAAAAATGTGTGTATGTGCTGCTTCCATATAGATAGATAGATAGATAGATAGATAGATAGATAGATCATACTTGCCAACTCTCCCTGAATGTCAGGGAGACTCCCTGAAATAGGGGTGATCTCCCTCACTCCCTGAAGAGTCTGGCATTCTCCCTGATGCTGAGCCAGTACAAGACGTGGTTGGCTTCACCATCTGTGGCATGATGACACAGTTCAGAAATTGTGTCCTATGTCCATGTATTGATGCCTATGGAGGTGGCCATTTTCATGGAGACCAAGATTTAATCAAAGACTGACAGGTAAGACAACATGACTTCAGTAATGGAGACAGAAATGTAAAAGACACTTCAGTCTCTAGAGATTAATTAGCTGCTTTTCTTTAACGCATAGTTGCCTACTCTTCATCATTTTGGTGGGACCAAAATTATACAATTTGTCAAACCCCGCCACTACACAACCATCTCCTACGGGAACTCCCTGAAGCCAATGAGGAAAAGTTGGCAAGTATGAGATAGATAGATAAAAAGAAGTCACAATATACTCACTTAAAATCAATAATAATTATATCCATTTCCAAGAAATGTATACACATCAACTGATGTTAAAATCAATTAAGCACCACAGACACTACATACAAATTCAATTGTCCCAGTAAACTTACTGAAATACACAGTGATAACCATATCTGTGTTTGAACATTAATAGGAACATTAATATATATATATATATATGTATATATATATATATATATATATATATATATATATATATATATATACAGATAATAAAGATAATAAACAAAGGAGCAGATTCACTTAATGAAAAATCCGCGGGAGCCACCTAGTTACAGATGTGACGCTGATTTTTGTTCGCACCCCATAGAGGGGCGAACAAATATCTGCGTTACTTTTTACCGTAATATCGTTAAAAAACGCGTCTGGAAACACAGACAATTGAATCTGCCCCAGACTGTCCTCTTAACCGTAATCAAAGCAGAGTTCCTATATTACCTATTAAATTTAGACGTTAAGTGATAAATCTATTAAAACGTCAAAAAAGGAAAGTGGAGGTATTGCCCATAGCAACCAAATCAGATTCTAGATATCATGTTCTAGAATATACTAAATAAATGATAGTTAGAATCTTGATTGGTTGCTATGGGCAACACCTCCACTTTTCCTTTCTAAAAACTATAGTAAATCTACCTCTAAGGCTCCTTTGCAAAAGAACAAAAGTGGAAAACTGCAGGATAAATGTAAGTGTACACCGAGATAGGACGGTGAGGTTTGGGTCACTTAACAACCACAATATTAACTTTAAAACAACATCTACATTGAAAAACTATTTTAACTACATTTTTAATTGTGTTTTATCTTGGAAACCAGCTGTTGACTTGTACAGTTCTGTGTCTATCAATTCATCTATTGATTGTTTTTGCTCTAAATATCTTTTGTTTTATGGTTTCTGTTGTTCTTGTAGGTAACGAGTTTGTCCGGCACAATGCCTGGCAGCTGACGCGGGTCTACCCCACCGGGCTGCGGACGGACTCCTCCAATTACAACCCTAAGGACATGTGGAATGTTGGGTGCCAAATGGGTAAAGTATTATTTAATGTTTCCTTGGCCCTTGGGCACCGTCATGGTATGGGTGGATGTATTCACTGTGGCAGGATTCTACACAGCTGCCCCCTACAGGACAGGGTGAGAATGTCACCAATTAAGGCTCAGATATCACACTACCCTTATTACCCAGTTATTTCAGACAAAAGATTCTACAGGGGCAAATAGAAACTGGGTGCCCTCATACACTAACAAGAATCCCTACTCTGGCTTTTGAATTCTTAGTGGCGCTGAATTTCCAGACAGCGGGCGTAGAGATGGACCTCAATGACGGACTCTTCCAGCAGAACGCCCGCTGTGGTTACGTTCTAAAGCCTCCGTTCATGAGAAACTTAGAAACCAGCTTTAACCCTGACCAGCCGCAAGACACTGATGGTTATTCCCCTGTCAACCTCTCCATACAGGTACAAAGCTTCATATGATGCGGCTGAGGCTGTGTAGACCTGGTCCTACTAGCAGAATTAATTCTGAATTTCAAAAAAAATAGCAATAAATCAAGAAGTCATTGAAATAGCCGCATATTAACGTTTATATAGCGCCAGCAAATTCCGTAGCGCTTTACAATCGGGAACAAACACAGTAATAAGACAATACTGGGTAATGCAGACAGACAGAGAGGTAAGACGGCCCCGCTCGCAAGCTTACAATCTATGGGCATATAGGACCCCTCACTACTGCTGGATCCTAATTAGGAGACTTGACCTATAGGGGAGAAAGCAGAGCGTATTCTGTGACCCCTAGTGGTGCAGCTGTGTAATTACAGGAGCAGCTCTTGGATGTGCTTATGACATTGATCGAGGTGCGTTTAGCAATGGCGCTTTCCAGTAAAAGTGCAAATGGGAGGTGCAAAATGTACCCATTATACACAAAGGGATGAGACTGGGTTTGCGGGTCCTTTGACAAGTCCTTTTGCAGGGAGGTAAAGGCTTTGTACCTTCCTATAAAATGGAAATAACTCTCACTGATTCACCTCCTCCATTATGCCAACTCATTAAAATAATCTTGACCTGTAAAATCCCTTAAATGCAAAACTAGAAACACTTGTGCTCCTAACCCACACTGAGCAAGGTACATCCTTGTCCCAACCAGCTCGTCCCATCAGACTGCGCAAAACTTCACGCTCCAGGTGCACCCAGTAATGGGTGAATTTGCACAAAACTAGGACCGTGACAAAAAGAGCATTTGCGATGTTGTTCCCTAAATGGCTTTATTTGTATGACTGACATTGTATAATTGTGTGTAGGTGATCAGCGCCCAGCAATTGCCTAAAGTTGAAAACAGTAAAGAGGGCTCTATCGTAGATCCCCTGGTACGGGTGGAAATCTTTGGGGTTCCTATCGACCAATCAAAGCAGGAGACCAGGTACATAGAGAACAATGGTAAGTTATGTGCAATCACCCTGTCCTCTATTGTTCAGAGATTAATCACAACAACAACAGCAGACAAGTAATATAGTTTATTATAGAGTTGTTAAAGATAAAATCTTAAAGATACTTATAAATTGTAAATGAACAAAATACTGACTTTGAGACATATGAACATAACTCCTTACAGTATTCTGGAAATCAAAGTTTAATGAACACATGAACGGAGCTAAATATTGATGTGATAAAAATGTAAAGAGTTTTAGGGGTACATCGGGCCCAGATGTAGAGAATGAGATGGTTGTAATAGAAGTTTGAACCGACCTACAGAGACCGATAAGAGGTCTTCTGTGTCTTATCAGCGATGGCCATCTTCTGTGTCCATTAGGATGATTATAGAGATGCATTTTTCCAAATGCTGAGTGCTGGGGACAACAGGGCAGAAGAAGGCTGGGGGAGAATCTCACAGGGTCACGGCTGACGGGCAAGTTAACAGCTCCACACTGTATTTGTAACCTTTTTAGGATCTCCCAAGCCTGCGGCTATAAGGAATTACGTGTCACCCTTTGGATAGCGGTGGGAGACCGTGCCCTGGATATCTGGTTTATTTGCATTTGTTGCTGTCACGGAATGTTGTAAACAACTGTTTGAATAATAAAGCCGCAGGGTCTCCTTTCCCCCCATACGGTTGTATTTTATTTATTCCCATGGGGATGGAGAGGGACATTACTGTATGTAACTTAGACTGCGAGCTGAAGGCACAGACTCCCGGATGGACGGACTGTAGGCAGAGAAAGGAGCAGATACAGAGATAAATCTAATGTCAGTAGAGTGATGTGACCGGGGTGTAAGTACAGACAAATACTGACAACAGATATCTCTGAGGCTGTTACACTACAAATATCAGATGTTTAGAGATTAGATGGATGTTACAACAAGGGGCAGACTGGTAAATGTCTTTGTAAGTTGTAAAACAGAATTAACGTTTATCTGGTAGAGGATATAAAGTCAGTAAACCTCACAAGATAAGACACAAAGGGGCATATTCAATTCCGATCTCGATCCGCGGGATCGCGACGGAATGGGCCGCGAACCTATTCCGCGGTACCGCAATAACGTGGATTTTCGTACGCAGCCCTATCCGCGTTATTGCGGTACCGTATTACAGGCAGTAGTGCGCATTTTCCGCAGTAACGCGCGTTACCGCGGATCGGGATCGGAATTGAATATGCCCCAAAGGGTGAAATACAGAGCTCAATATAGCAACAAAAATGGGGATCACCAGGGAATCTATGTGATTATCAAACATTAAGTTAGGCATTAAAAGTAGAATCGTGGCATTTTGGGCCTAATTCTGCCCACTTCACCAGGAGACTGCCATACACTCGCGGGAGACCTACCTGGAATCCAGGAGTCTCCCGGACATTCTGGGAGAGTTGGCAAGTATGGTTTAGGGGCTGACTGCCAAAATTTAGCCCTGGTGGTGAGACTCAGCTCAGCAGCCTATTGGGAACATTTTGCCCCCCCCCCCCCCCCACCCCACCCCACCCCACCCCCAAGAAGGGAGATTCTGCTGAATCACGTCATTAAACCCCATTCTGTACAATCGACTTGAGACCTAGTACAGCGGGGGGCAGGGCCAGGATGAACCGATTCGCTGTCAATCGCGTCATTAAGCTCCACCCGCATCACTAGAAGGGGTTGCTCTCCTGGGTGTCCAGAAGGCCTAGAGATTTTGGAATCTCCTGGACATTCCGGGAGACAACTATATTTGTACCTTTGAGAACATTCGGTTGTGGAGTAGTTCAGTGATGTCACTGGGACCTAGCGAATCGATTGGCTGCAAAGCTCATACATATTGCACCTGCTCCGAAAATAGCTGCCTTCACTATAGGCGAGAGGTGCACTTGCAGAAATATGTTTCTCAATTTAAATGTTACACCCCAGATGTCAAACTGTACATGAAAAAGGTTTCTCTTTCCATTCCAAGGATTTAATCCTATGTGGTACGAAACGTTGCAATTTAAGATCCACGTTCCGGACCTGGCCCTTGTAAGGTTCGTGGTGGAAGATTACGACAAGACCACAAGGAATGATTTTATAGGACAATACACTCTTCCATTCAGAAGCGTAAAGTCAGGTAAGGGCTTTTTGGTTTTTTTTTACTTGAAGGCTGATGAACAAAAAATAGCATTTTAAAAATTGATATTAAAATAAATAACTAAAAAAATGATACAAAGGGGAAATGCAGGAACTATATATTTGAGGTTCGCAGTATGACGGTAATAATCTCCTGCAGCTATTTAAATTAAATATAAAACTACACATGCTTTCAAAAAAGTGAGTTTGTTGTCTATGCACAGCACAAGAATCCATTCTGTGAGGTGAAGTACATACCTCATGCCTCAGTGAATACATAGTGTACGTAGTGAATTGAATACTTGTGCCTTATGGCTCATTGACATCACTAGTTCATAGAATTATGAATAAATAAATGATAAATAATTCCATTTATATTTTGAACGATAGGAAATTGAAACAGTTAGAGCAGCAATCCCACATAGAATATTTTTTTCCCATTAAGTGCCTTTTAAGCATGCAGATGATTTTCTTAGCTATCCTTCTACAAGTCCTTTTCAAAATCTCTCTGAAGGATTAAAAAAATGTCAGACAGTTACACAAACACAGGCTCACAGTTCTCGGTATGCCACGTGATGGCAGAGGAAGGGACACATTTTGCAGGGCACAGAGCAGACCGAGCTCAGAGTTTTCCAGAGCCTCCCTGTCATGTGACTGTGGTTGCCATGGTAGTTCATGGCCTAGTGCAGAATTTAAAATGATTAATAGAAGTCTGAAGAATCAAACCAAGGAAAAACATAAATTTAGATTCAATGCACTACATCGACCAATAATTAATAATGTGTTTTTGTTGTTGTGTGTTTCACACAGGTTACCGCCATATTCATCTCCTTTCCAAGGACGGTACCAAGATCCCACCGTCTACCGTGTTTGTTTACATCCGAATTACAAATGCTGTTGAGGGCACCCAGGTTTAATGGGCTCGGACCTCTGTCAATGACCTCTATGCACAGCCGCAGTGTCAGTCCTAAAAGCCTGGCTTTATTGCCCCCCAATTGTCTGGCTGTATTTTGCACGTCCATACAAAACACTAATATATATATATATATATATATATATATATATATATATATATATAAATATATATAAATATATTATTTTTTACCTATTTATTGTACAGGTGTATTGTCTGGTGCTATGCTGATTGTTATGTTATGTTGCTGGTTTGCATAGCCAGTGTTACTACTGTAGCTCAAGCCGTGTACAATGCAGCAGTGCTGCCCCCTGCAGCATGAACAGTGTTACTGCACTTGCAATACAAATTCAGCTAATGGAAAGTGTTAAAGAAACTCACCGTAAAGTATTAAAACAGTATTGTAGAGTTCTCCATTTTATAATGGGGTGTTTTTCTGTACCATACAATATGAGGAATTTGTTTGTTTTAGTATGAAGTTCTTCTTTTGCCTAATAATAGATTGTTATTCTCACTAAGTTGCTGTTAGCCTCAAAGGCCAGTCATCTACACACACGACCAAAATATTACTCGGCTTTAGCCATGGGTCAGCAAACCAACTCATTGTAAAAAAAATAAATAAAGTTTGCACATTTTTAAAGTGTAACTGTCTTCTATCTGTATTATACCAACAACATTGGTTTATTGCTCTGTTAGTATTTTGGGTAGTTTAATATAGCCCACAGGGGTGGATGAGGTGGGGGGTGCTGCAAGTGCCTCAGACAGCCCCACCCCAATCACAGACTATTAAATAAGTGAATTTATGACCACTTGTCTCCAAACTATGGGTTTTATTTTACAATATAGGCTGTACAGGGAACATTTGTGTATATCAGACAATTACATATTTGGTATTTGTTTACACATTGTATTTTAAGTATGTGTCAAAATTGCAACATGGCACTTGGTTTAAAAAAATAAAAATAAGGGTGGAATCGCACCTGTACTAGCCCCCATTTAATGTACAAGTTCTAGTTTTTTACTTTTGTATTCTCACCTCTCCAAATCCCTGTGCTTAGTCCTGGAACCTGAAGTGGAGGATCAGCCTGGGACAAAAATGTCTCCGCACATAGTAATCTGCTAAGGAGAAGCAGCAGCATCAAATGTAACCGGACCTGAACAAATGCGGCAAATGAAATGCAACAGGTGGACATAGTTATCTGTACACTTTAAAAAATAAAATTTAGTTTTCCCTAAATGATATTTATAGGTCAAAGCAATTGTTGGAAATCAAGACTCTAGATTAATTATTGGATAATACTTTCAGGTCTGCCTTTCAGCTTGTCACGATCCAGCACTCAGCTGAGCCTGCGTGACAAAGGGTTAATCAAAAACATCCACCTGCTCTGTTCAAAAATGATTAAAGCTCTCCCCGTCTGTCCCGCACACTAACTTTGCCTTATCAATTATGTCACCACCAAGGTGTTTTGTGAAGAGCTGACACTCTTACCCAGGAAGCCTTCGATATTCCCTTTAAACTAATCTGTCACAATATATTTTCATCAGTTACCATAAACCAAATGATCTCCCCTGACCCAGAGTTATCATAAACCAAATGATCTCCACTGTTTCAACTATGAGGCGTTCTAAAACCAAGCTAAATCTGACACGCGAGTTCGTACGAACTTATTCAGTATAAAATCAATATGAAAAAAAAAATCCAGAATTCCTAAGATGAAAAACAATTAACAAAATGACAAACAACGATATAATCCAATAGTTTCTTGTAAAAATTAAAAAGGAATAAACAGAAGATGGTATACTTACAAATGAACAAGTTTGCTACTTGCTCGGAACATCTCAATACGAAATTTACTGTTGCCAACGTAACACCTATAGACACACCAAGGGGTATATTTGAAAAGCAGCAGTTCCAACGAACAGTTGCTTCTCAGCGCTTTGCTGACATTTTTTTTTTTAAGAATGGCAATTTAATTAAAGACAAAGCCTATTGGGTTGGACAGCAAAGTGCTGAGACGCAGTGGTTCATTGGAACTGCTGCTTTTTAAATATACCCCAAAGACTAGATTTACTAAACTGCGGGTTTGAAAAAGGTGGAGATCTTGCCTATAGCAACCAATCAAATTCTAGAATCTGATTGGTTGCTATAGGCAACATCTCCACTTTTTCAAACCCGCAGTTTAGTAAATATACCCAAGTCTTTGTCTCCAATTGTACTATTATAGTGTATTTGTCACACATCACCCTGAAAATAGCAGCCACTTTGGGAGGTAAGCCTATTTTCATGAAGCCAATCCATGACAACACTGAGGAGTCTTGCAGTGGTGGGAGCAATCCTTGCCATAGTAGCACACTATCTTGGGCAATACGTAGAATGAAGACATAGAACAGCCAAGTAAATTGGACAATCCCCACGAGAGTTCCCTTTGTAATGCTATCCTCTATTTGGAAGCATACTAAATGATTTATATGTCTAAAGACTCTGACACACTGTCGTTTAATGGCTGGTTTTAATAGAAGCTGAACTGTATGGAAAAAAGACTATTCCCGGAACTTGAATCACTGAGTACAAAACAATTTACAGAAATGTTTTCTTAAAATAGACATTAAGCCCAGCACTCCTTAATCAATTATTCTTTTTGGGCACCGACTACTAAGCTGCCCATAGCCATGAGCTGTGAGCCAGAGCATTAGATATTAGCAGACTCTTCAAGCAGAATAATAACAGAAAATGGTCTGTCTGCCTCCTAAGCCCCCAGCATTGTGTACTTAACACAGTGACTGATAATCAGTGGGTGAGAAAAATATACATTTGTTTAATATAAGTGAAATATTGGAATATTGTTTATTTATAAACTATATTAATATCGTTTATAAATAAACAATAATAATAATAATAATATTGGTATTGATAATAAAATACATTGAGGGCCGGATTCATTAAATTATGTAAAATGAACGTATTGTGCGTTTTCCTTCTTAAAAACATACATACATCGGACATACGTACATCCGTATACAGCGAGGAGCAGATGGAAAGAAACGTCTGTTGATGAACACGGGTCTAGGTCCGCTCTGCTCTAACAGACACTGCGGGATACGTCCGATACATATGTGGAATATAAAGTCACAAAAGAACGTACAGGAAAAAAAAAACCAAAAAAATATTCAATGATCGTCACCTGTTAATAATATAGTTATTACTAACAAAACATATTAAAAAAAAGTTGCTTTTTATCTCCCCATAAAATACATTTATTAGGATGTTATTAATGTCTACTGTACATAGAATACATTGTTACAGTTGCTCCTGATTACACACACATGTTCTAGCTGTATACACAGCCGTCATCACTAGTAATCAGCACTTACACCCAACCTGTAGCTGGTGTGAGTGATACGGCTGAAAATCACGTACCTGAGAGAAGCCCAAAGATTGAATTGGACGCTGTTGTGTGCGCTCTAGCTTGGCACCCCCTTACTGTACATGGACTACGTACATACACCCCTGAAAATCGTAGGCTGTAACAAGGGTCCTTTGCGCTTGAAGATGAATTGGTGGGGATGCGCAGAGCAATTTAAAGCAAAATACGGCGCGTATCGAATTTGCATTCCATGATGAATCAGGCCATGAGTATTTTCGGTAAGTACCTACATATTCAGGTACAATGTTTTGAAACATTTTGGGTTTTCTTAAACTGACAAGACATCCGTGGGGTATGGCATTCTCTGCTATGGTACACAGTGAAATTATGGAATATTGGGCAGCACGGTGGCTCAGTGGTTAGCACTTCTGCCTCACAGCACTGGGGTCACGAGTTAAATTCCTGACCAATGCCTTATCTGTGAGGAGTTTGTATGTTCTCCCTGTGTTTGTGTGGGTTTCCTCCGGGTGCTCTGGTTTCCTCCCAGACTCCAAAAACATACTAGTACAGTGTTGGCTAACCTGTGACACGCCAGGTGTTGTGAAACTACAAGTCCCAGCATGCTTTGCCAATATATAGCAGCTTATTGCTGGAAGGGTATGCTGGGACTTGTAGTTTCACAACACCTAGAGTGTCACAGGTTAGCCAACACTGTATTAGTAGGTTAAGTGGCTGCTAACAAATTGATCCTACTCTGTGTGTGTGTGTTAGGGAATTTAGAGTGTAAGCTCCAATGGGGCAGGGACTGATGTGAGCGAGTTCTCTGTACAGCGCTGCGGAATTAGTGGCGCTATATAAATAAATGGTAATAATAATAATAATGGAACGGATGACACGATTTGCTGAAGCTTCCTTACTTTAGTCAATTTGAAAAAAAGAAAACGGTTTGTGATAAAAATAAGAATAAAACACATGCAACAAATAAATGCAAAATAAACGCTGGACGTAACAACAGTTTCAAAACAGAACTTTATTGTATACAGTTGGTAACGTTTGTTGGCCTAAAAGGCTTTGCTGACCCAGTTGTCAGTCATATGGTAAATTAAATACACAGTGACATTGGGCCCGATTCATTAAGGATCTTAACTTGAGAAACTTCTTATTTCAGTCTCCTGGACAAAACCATGTTACAATGCAAGGGGTGCAAACTAGAATTCTGTTTTGCACATAAGTTAAATACTGACTGTTTTTCATGTAGCACACAAATACTTGATAGCTTATTTGTACACTGAAATTTAAAGTTGATATTTGTGTGCTACATGAAAAACAGTCAGTATTTAACTTATGTGCAAAACAGAATTCTAGTTTGCACCCCCCTTGCAGTGTAACATGGTTTTGTCCAGGAGATTGAAATAAGAAGTATCTCAAGTTAAGATCCTTAATGAATCAGGCCCATTATTATTAATAAGAAACCTGCAGTATTGCAGAGGATCACAGCCCTGGTCTGTCCTCTAACAAGGTTTCACTTCACTTATTTACATAGGGCAATTGTTTAATTTAAGGTACAATATAGCAGGGGAAGTTCTGAAAGAATATGTTCTAGTTTACGTCTACTCAATACGGTTTAACGCATTGGTCAAATAAGAGGCTTTTTTTTTTTTTTTTAAAAAACAAAACCTATAATTAAATATATGTATACTTAAATATAAGTATATTCTGCAAACATGCTAGAAGCAAGTCAAACTAAATAATTTAATGACACACACTACATTTAAGATGGTTCAACCTCCGCCAGGTGATGCCAAGCAAAACGGAGAACGTTACAAGGTAATTGAGAATTCATCCAGAAACACTAGTTATGAGCAAGTTGTTGAAGGCTACAAGTCTGAGAGGGCAGCATCAAATAGAACAGGAGGATTTAAGGATTCTTATCCTAGACCTGCTCACTAGATGCTTGGAGACCTTTTCTAATGAATTCACCTTTCTCTGACTTAAATCGACAGGTTATAAATGGTCTTTCTGCTCTCTTAGAAAAAAGAAAATGCATTCTGGAGCAATTATCTGTCTGTAGACTGTCACAAAAATTAGAACCACAGAATGACGGATTTAAAAAAAATTCATGAACACGTTCGTGTTGGAAGCACTTAAGAGTGAGAGAAGAACTAGTTGGACGTCCCATCGTACAAATCTCTACTTAATACTAAGCTTAGGGCGTTTACACAGATAAAGTTTCTTTCTCACACTCCGCAATCGGCTGTAACAATGTATCGTGGCCCTGGATAGAAAATAAATACGGTTCTTTGCCTACGCCTTTTGTGATGTCCTGATCATTGGGGTGATGCCGCTGTATATGTTTAACCACTTGGAACTTCTGCTTGGCCCTGTACGAGCAGTGCTGGCAGAAGAAGGGCTGCTGGTTGGTGTGGGTGAGGTAGTGATGGCGTAAACCGGCCGGCCAGCGGAAGCCGCGCTGGCACACCGTGCAGACGTATGGCTTCTCCTCGCTGTGCTTCTTCAGGTGGGTCTTTAGCAGAAAACGAGTCTTAAACGCCTTGCCGCACTGCTCGCAGATAAAGGAGCGCACCTCCCGGTGACGGGTCTCCCGGTGGACGCGGAGGGCGTCGGCTCTGTTTGTGCAGTAATCACATTCCTCGCAATGGTATGGCTTCAAACCTGGGAATGGAATAGTATGTAACAAATAATGTAACAGGAACAGCATTCATGTCAGCGCCTCATCCTATCCTCAGCAGATACAAACACAATCCAAGTCCTAACGTAAAGAGAAGAATTTATGATTGATTCATGATTTAATTCAATATCATCCAGACAATGACTTCCTAAGGCCTACACCAGTGTTTCTCAACTACAGTCCTCAATAAGCCCCAACAGGTCATGTTCTCAGGATTTCTATCTGTGGGAACAAGTAGGACCGATGTTTAGAAACCTTGGTAATAATAACCTGTGGCTCCAAATCTGTTGTGGAACTACAAGTCACAGCACATTTTGGGGAGGACAACAGCTGCAGAGTAACAAATTTCTTACCTCGTCCTAAACGTAGCAATTCCTAGAAACCTGCAAGTTGTATCTGACATTACACAAGGTACGGGCTCGGCACTGGCCGGATACGGGCTCGGCACTGGCCGGATACGGGCTCGGCACTGGCCGGATACGGGCTCGGCACTGGCCGGATACGGGCACACCTTTACCTGTGTGTTTGGTCATGTGGTATTTCAGCTGGTTCACCCATTTACATTTGTATCCACATTCCGGGCACAGATAATTCTTCTCATCTTTGTGGATTCGCATGTGATACTAAACAGAAAGGATACAATGTTAGAATATAATACTGCATGCAAGTACAGCTACCATTAGCATGATTCAAAGTGTGAATATTCAGCAAAATAATATATACCTGAAGTCTCTGCTAGTTCTGCTCTCATGCTACCTGTCAAACCTCCTCGGTGACAGAAAACATCTTTAAATGTCTGCTGCGGAGGGAAAAGCTCCTCTACCCAACGTCATTATGGAAAGGCGATTTATGAAAGTGCAAAATGTGCGCCTATGTTGCAAATACATCCGGTTTTAGGTGGCAAACACACAGGCTGGCTCTCCCAAACATGTTGATGGGAGAAACTGGGTGTGTAGGGTGGGAGGTTTGTTCACCAACATATGCATCATATACACCAACATGAAAACATAGGAGATTTTGTTTTGCTGGGCAAGATTATTTGAATGAGGGTTGGAGAGGGGGCATACAGCAGTTTTCTCCCCCCAAGTGGACTTTCCTTTTGGGGATAGACACGGTGCTTGTAAATAGCAGACAAGACACATAAATGATAATGATGATGATGATGATGATGAAGAGAAAGCCTTGCATCATCCATTTGAATTTTAAATGGTAGCTCACATTCCAAACGATACAAAAACATTCAAAACACACAAAATGGACGTGAAATCAAGACAGGCCCCTCAACGTCAGACGTAAATGAGGACGAGCTGAGCAGTCGGTTAGGAGTAAAAGCCTAAAATACAGAAGAGCGCGTCCTAAAGAGCAAGTAGACGGTAAATACTCTCATATAGATGCCCAGGGACGGTGACTAGGCCGACAGACACAACCGACGTCTTTATATCATGGAATATACAATACAACATGAATGGCTTAATGCAGAGAGATGGAAGCATACACTACATACAGACATGCATACACACAAAAAAAAATAATCAATGTCCAGATTTAGACTATTTACAGCGACATTGTATACGTAAAACACTGTATACCTTTTACAACAAACTTTTTGAACTTCCAATTATTGTATTAAACTATCTGTGCTAGATTTTCTAAATGCCTCAATGTTCTTAGTAATAAATAAATGTTATTCTTACTTTCAGACGTGAAGGATCTGCGCAGGCGTAAGTGCAGAGGTGACACTTATACGGCTTCTCTCCGGTGTGGATTCGGCTATGCCAGGTGATCTTCTGCTTGTTCCTGGTGCTGTATTCACAGTCTGAGCACTTGTAGACACGCGTGGCTCCGTGGCCCTTGACATGGTGGTCATACACCAGTTGGTGGCGGCAGGAGAATGTGCAGAACGGACAGTGCAGGGGAACCTCTTCTCCTTCCGCATCCGGCAGCGCTGACGTTTCGTGCTGCTCCGCGTAGTGGTTGACGAGCTGCTGTCGGTCTTTGGCTGCATATTGGCATTGCTGACAACGGTGACTGAAGTGACACTTGCGGTGCTCTTCCATGTCCTGTCGGCGAGAGAAGGTCTCTTTGCAGATGCTGCATTCTAGCTGTAGATGCTGTTTTTGAGTGTGGCATCGAAGAGTGGCCTGGCTGTGGCAAGAAAACGAGCACTGCGAACATTCGTGAGTGGCTTTCTCCTGGTGTTTCCGCAGACTGTGCTGCTTCAGCGCAGCCTCGGAGCTGAAAGTGGCCTGGCAAACGGCGCACGGAAAGGCAGGTTCACCGCTGTGGCAACTGCCCATGTGCCGGGCAATATCGTTCTGACTGTAGCCGCTATAATCGCACAGTTTGCAGAAGTGAGTTGGCTTCTTCTCGTGAACTCTCCTTTGGTGTAACCTGAGTTTAGAGTTTGTGCCGAAAGTCCGACTACAGGAATTGCAGGCTATCCGCCCAACTCCGGTGTGCAGCGACTCGTGAGCTTCCAGGCGGTAACGCCGGGTGGTGCTGAAATCACAGTAACGGCATTGGTGTGGCTTCACTCCTTCGTGGCGGATCCGTTCGTGCTGCTTCATGCAACGAGGCTGTTTACAGGTGAAGTCGCATTGCTTGCACTGGAGCTGCGCTCTGCTCCTAGAATATTTCTGGTGAAGTTCTCGGTGACGCTTTAGAGCCGCCGTAGACATACATCTAAAAGAGCACAGGGAGCACTGGAGCTCTCCGGCCTTTAAACAGCCCTTTTTCTTGTGTGTTCTCATGGCCCGTTCTTGAGTACATGTAAAAGGACAGGTTGGACAAGAAAGTCTACAGGTGCCGAGAAACTTGTTCACCGTTTCACAAAGATCTCGATTATTTCCTTGATCATCTTCTGGATTTTGGCTCTCCTCATCTATAGAGCTCTCCGAAACATGTCCATCCCCCCGACCGCTCTCCGGACCTTTGTGCTTTTCCCTCCGATGTTTCCGCAATGCGGCCACAGAACGTAGGACTGACGGACAAAGAGCGCATGGGACCATCCTCAACTCCCGGCAGTTCTCGTTCACGTGGCAGCTTATAGTGCATTCTCTTGTACATGAATATGAGCAAAACATACAGCGGAACTTTCCTTCCTCAAATCTGTACTTCTGATTTTCCACCGACACCAAGTCAGGACTCCTGTGGTCCTCCGATGGTACCAAAGACAACGTGGTTTCCATTTCCTCATTGTCTAGTATTCGGTCAGGGATATTTTCCTTAAATTGTTCTTGGGCAAATGCCTGACATGGGGATAATTGTTCAGCGACTTCTAAACAGTTCCTGGGCATGTTGGAATCTTGAGATGCGGGAATGACTTCCTCAGCAGACACGGTGTTCACGGGATTATCTTCTAAATGCCTCTCGCTATCCTGACCCAGCGACTCTGCCGAGGTTGTTGCCTTAAGAGAAGCTCTTTTCTTCTTGAGTATCACTGGACATTTCTTAAGAATATGGGTATTGAGTCCTCGCTGCTGTTTAAAGACAGCTCCACATTCCTCACACACTAAAGAAGATTTACGCACATGGCAGCCAGACTTGGAGTGTTGGTCAATACATCCCTTTTTTTTGGTGATATAAGAGCACTTCTCACATCGGTAAACCTGACTGTTGGACTGAACCACCAGCATCTGGACTCTCCCTTCAAGGACAAGAGTCTCCGCTTGCTCCTTGTCCTGTTTTCTTAAAGCTTTCAGAATGGACTCTGGTCTGCTGCTCTCATCTTCTTGGTCCAGAGAGACGGTAGACGTTTCTATTTCCTGAATGTTGCTTTCACTAAGCCCGCTGGATTCACATACGATGGTCAACTGTACGCCACCCTCTACCACATCTGCCCAAGACTCCTGTACTTCTACTGGGATGTCTCCCGGCTGGAGTTCAATGTTAGCGTTCACGTGGATGGGCAGCTCATCACATTTGCCAGTAAGTTCACACAAAATTGGTTCTTGATTGTACTGGACCGTTAGACAATTCTCAATCTTCTCCTGATCATCCATGTGAGGGTCGGCCTCCTCCTCATAGTCCTGTCCACAGTTCACATGGTCCTCGATCGTCAAACTCTCAGAGAAGCACAGAATTTCGGCCCTTATAGGAAGAGAACCTTCACAATTAACTAAAGTCTCTACAGCGGACTCTTTGGCCAAAAGCTCATTGGAGGCAGACAGCTCAAGTCGCACTGGAAAGCCTTCCATCTCTATGCTGCACGTTTCAACCGGTTCCAGCGTAATAGCGGCCAATAAAGATTCCTCGGTCACTGAAATATCGGGATCTCCAGCTGACTCAGTAAGATCTTTAACCTGCAAACATTCAGAGGTCTGATCATTCACATTTTTCTGCACCTGACCATCTAACTCCTCAGGGTTACCGTTCTGTGCCGGTTCATCGCCAGAGGAAGGCGGCTTCATTTGGGCAGCTCCCTCCACTTTGTATGGAAACAGCAGGTCTGCCTGGTTGATCTCCTGCTGCTTGCTGGCATACTTCTCCAGCCACTCCTGATCCCCCGGCACGTACCCATGGGACTTGCGTTTGTGGAAGAAGAGGCTGGTGTTGCTGAAAGTGCGGAAGGAGCACAGGGCGCAGCGGAACTCCCGGTGCTTGGTGTGTTTGCCGTTCTCGTGGTTGCGCAGGGTTTGTTTGTACTTTGTCTGGTAGCTGCAGTGCTGACATTGGTACATGGGTATCTGGGAGGACTGCGAGTGCTTGGCCTGCATGTGTTTCTGGAGCTCGCTTTTGCGCTTGCAGCCAAACCCACAGATTTCACAGATGAGGGTCTTCCCTTGGTGCCGGAGCTTGTGGCTGCTCAGCTGGTCTGCGCGGTGACAGCGGTATGAACACTGATTGCAGTGGTACCTGACAAATTAGGGATAGAATATGCGTAAATCAGGAGTGCAAGAAAAAAAACAAACAACGTAATGTAATTATGTTGACTTCAGTACGTCAATATATAATCGCCAGTAAAAATGCATGTAAAGTATTTGTAGGTTAAGCGCTTATCCACACAATTACAGAATGCCTATGATAAGCGGACATCAAGGCACTGTATTGTAACCTAGGAGTCATTATATCCTATGCTGCCCGAATCTCCCACATTCATGCTGCAGTGCTTTATAGAGCTGGAGCGGAGAGAAGATTTGAGGAGACGGTGTAGTCGTAAAACACTGACCTGAGGTCGCCGCTGTGCTTGCGCATGTGTACGTTCAAGTAGTGTTTCCATTTGGTGATGTACCCGCATTCCGTGCACATGTAGTTCTTGTCCGTGGAGTGCGTTAACATGTGTTTAGAGAGGTAACTGATGTCTCGGCACACGAAGTCACACTGGCTGCACTTGTGAGGTTTCTCGCCTGAGATTGGGACAAATGATTTGACGGGAATTATATTCGGACAATTATACCCAGTAAAATGTTTCACCATTAGGATACATATATTATAGCTTAACAGTCATTTCCACACCTTTTACATAAAAAAATCCCATTACATTCTGTAGAGCATTAATTATCAACAGATACATTTTCTTGGATCCGCATATCCTTTGGGACCCTCAAACTGTGTCTTATACTAAGGCTAAAGATCTGGAGAGACGCTGATCATCAATAGCACCAATTTGTTCTTTTAATGATTTACATGATAACATCAAATGATTGACATCTAATATCTGACTGTCCCACAGCATCCATCCCAATGATAGACACTAACGAAAATAACTTCTATTAAGATTTTTCGAGGCATATAGGTCTGGAGAATTTAAAATGTGATACTCTGCATCATTAGTTATAGTGAGATGGTGCACGATGGAGAATTATAAATATTGGGCTTTATTTATTCTATAAAGTGGTTGATCTGTTTAATGTACTAACTAGGGCAGTTTCTATAAAAGACAAGGTGAAAATCATGCAGGAATACTAGACAAGACTCTGAGTTCACCTAATAACCCAGTGTTTTACACTTCTACTCAGTCACATAATGTCGGTGTAAGCACAATCATACACAATCAATGTGCACTTCCTCCTGCACCAGTAACCGACAGCAGAAGTAGTAGGTACAGGGGAGGGAGAGGAAGTTTCCTTCTATGAATTTCTTAATATGATTAACAAGAACATTTGTGTTTATGTGCTCATATTACACGTGAAATAACATATTTAGGAGTAGAGGTCTCCGTGTTACCTGTGTGTAGTAACATGTGCCGCATCAGGACCCTCTTGTGTGCCGTGGCAAAGTCACAGTCCCCACAGCGGTGAATCTTCTCGTTGGCGTGCATCTTGCCCACGTGGTCAGCATATTCCACCGGGTTGAAGCTCTTGTAAGGACAGAAGCGGCACACCAGCTCTTCCGTCCCGGCGTGCCCGCGCTTCTTGTGCTTGCGGAACACGTGTTTGTTGGAGCAGACAAAGTCACATTCTTGGCAGTGGAAAGCATAGTGGTTCTTGCGGTGCTGTTCCATCTCCTCGCGGCTCCTGAAGAGCATGGAGCAGGCGTGGTACCGGCACTCCACGGCCTGGATGTCGTGCAGCTCCTTCAGGTGCCGGAGGAACTCTTTGCGATCCGACACGGCTTGGTTGCAGCCCTGCTGAAAGCACAGCATCATCTTCTGCTCGGTTTTGTGTCCCTTCATGTGATCCTTCAGAGCTTGGCTAAGTTTAAAGGTCTCCTGGCATACCGGGCAGGAGTACGTGTCGGAGTAGAAATTAGACACCCCCTCGTGGATGCTTGCCATGTGACGGTTGAGGGCATTCTTCTCCACAGAGCTGTAATCACAGAGAGAACAACGATGGACCTTCTCTCCAGCCTCCCTCATCATATGAATCTTCAACTTGTTACGGCTGGTGAAAAACTTCCGGCAGTTCGGGCACTGAAGGTTTGGGTCGGGGAAATGCAGGTGGAGGTGGTCGGCCAAGTGGGTCCTCTTCTTGAAGCAACGCTTACACTCCGGGCACATGTGGGTCTTAAACAGATGCTCTTTCCCATTCTCAACAGCCCCAACATCTAAAAGAAGAGTTAGAGAAATATTAGAGGTTATGTCTCCCAGGAACATGGCATTGGAAGGTGTAACAAGAGTTTGCAAATTCCACTGTAATATCAGGGTGGGATGAAGCTCCACGATCAGGTTCATTTATGAAAACTGTTGCACAGGAAAGAGGTAGTGTTACTCATAGCAACCAGATGTTTACTTCCATTCAAGAATTGGTTGCTATGGGCAACAAAACTTTAATTACTTGTATGCAGTTTATAGTTTTTGTCGTTCGTTTCCCTACCATTTTACCTAATTGTTTGCAAATTCCCTTGCTTGATTTTCTCTCCCGCAAAATAACTTGGAAAAGTAGAAAATTAACATATACACTTATTGGCTTGTAACAGTTACAAACATCTACATTTTACAACTAAACACACTTTAGTGCTGTCCTCTAGTACTTTTCCTGTTTGAATTAATACATTTAAACAGTTGTGTAGAGTTCTTTTATTACTCAAATGCCTGACCCGAAAAGAACAATTAAACCGTGTGGCTAAAAGCCAAAATCTCTTCTTACATACTGCATTATTAAAGGATGGAGATTATCCATCGTACATGCTGGGACTTTCTATGACAGATTTCAGAATGTGGGACAGATGGTACCTTTAAGAGCACCGTCCTTGTTTTTCCCAGTACGAACGACCTGCGGTCTCTTTGCCGTTTTCTCTAACACACGGTCCCTTCCATTCTCCTCCACGCTGCTGTTCTCTGGATTCTTTGACTCTTCTTTTCGAGTCGACGTTTTTCTGCGTTTTCTGCATGCGAGGACTGACCTGGAATCAACTTCTTCATCTGAAAATATGGTCAGATAGGTATAGAGAGAGACACAGAGAGAGAGAGAGAGAGAGAGAGAGAGAGAGAGAGAGAGAGAGAGACACAGAGAGAGAGAGACACAGAGAGAGAGAGAGAGAGAGACACAGAGAGAGAGAGAGACACAGAGAGAGAGAGAGGAGAGACAGAGAGACAGAGAGACAGAGAGACAGAGAGACAGAGAGACAGAGAGACAGAGAGACAGAGAGACAGAGACAGAGACAGACACAGAGACAGACACAGAGACAGACACAGAGACAGACACAGAGACAGACACAGAGACAGACACAGAGACAGACACAGAGACAGACACAGAGACAGACACAGAGACAGACACAGAGACAGACACAGAGACAGACACAGAGACAGAGACAGACAGAGACAAATCAATATCTAACAAAACTGCTAGATACAAATTGCTAGATTGAAATTGCATCGATTCGCAGGAGGTAGGGTGTGATAAACCCTCGTTGAGACAGTTGGATCTTGGAGGGAAAAAAAAGCATTCAGCCATCTATGTACTTACTAGACTGACGTCTGTTCTGACCAAAGCTTTCCTTTGCTGGATCAGCTGTAAGAAATTTCAGTGGCGATGTCTGTCTGGATTCAGATGTTTGTCCTTGTCTAGAATGCGACTTCTTATGCTGACAGAACACCTTTGTGTTGGAGCTGACAAAGTCACAATGGTTGCAGTGAAAAGCAAAATGGTTCCGAAAGTGCCGGGACATCTCCTCGCGGCTGGGGAACAACAGGCGGCAGGTACGGTGTGAGCAAGTCACCGCCGTCAACCTATGCTCCCGCCGCATATGAGATTGGAACCTCTTAAAGTTTTGGGCTGTGTACGTGCAGCCACCCTGCCAGCACTGCAAGTCCGGAGGGGGAGACGGGTGGCTTTTAAAATGTTCCTTGAGTTCAGTGGGTGTCTTGAATTCTTTATGGCAAATGGGGCAGAAGAGGGCGTCCTTCTTGACGTCTTCAGTAGAGTTCTCATCTTGCCCTAAGAAAACTTGGTCTCCTATAATGATGTTTGACACTCTGGGATATTCTGTTGTTTCTGAGTCTACAAGCTGACCGCAGATATCCTGAAGCATCATGCTGGAATCAGGGAAAGCTGAAACGTGGTCAGAATTAACTGAAAAGAGACAGAGTAAATGTTACCAAAGGAACGACTGACAAAGTGAAAACAAAACATGAATGTAAACATCAGACCATGAACAACTTGCCAGTGTTATTTCTACAATCCACTTCAGAAGTTCCTAACGCCGGTTGTCCATCTGCACTTAGAGACACAGCATTGATCTGCGAAGTCTCCCCATTTTGGAGGCAGCTAGAATCAACGGCGCTCTCGCCAGGAATGGTTTCCTTGACTGTATCCTCCATTTGGTTCTCTGCATCAATTGTTTGAGGCACAAACTGTTCATATGAATTTCTTGTCCAATCACATAAACTCCCAAGTTCTTCCTCTGACATTTCTCAGAGTGGAGGCTGAATGCTCTATGACCTCTTCACAACCTGATGGGTCCCATCTGAATTTGAAACAAACAAAAATGCAAAAAATATGAAAACAAGTCAATGTTTTTGCCACCAGTTCGAAGTATACATGTAAAGGCACAGAAGTGACAAGTGTCTTATCATTATGTCTCCCCATGTTCTTCCATAGATTGTAAGCTTGTGAGCAGGGTTCTCTGTCTGTCTGTATTACCCAGTATTGTTTTATTAATGTTTTTTCCCAATTGTAAAGCGCTGCGGAATTTGCTGGCGTTATATAAATAAATGTTGATGATGATGATGATGAATAAGAATACCTTAAACCCCATTTAATACTAAATTAACTTGGTCTATAAAAGCAACACCTTACTTTATTTTGACAAATGTAGAACAGTTATAACATGCCACACTACTTTTGTAATCTACGTACATATAGAGTCTTATTTGCGTAGTATCAAGCATTCTGTGCCCATAACATAAAAATTATCTGACAATGCTGCAAACAACCAAAAGGTAGTAGAAATAGGGGTAGCTGTCCTATTTATAACTGATTTATTTATTTACAAACATGCTTGCTATATGTAAAATATTAACATTACATCCAGAACAGGAAATAACAAGTAATGACAGCATTGGAGGCATCATTGGTACTGAACGCAGGCTCTAAGCTAGTTGACAGATTACCCATTTAAACCCTGACACACATAAAATGTGCATAGTCCCATAGCACCATAATACACCCTGTACCTCAATTGATTGCAATAAAGCAATGCAGCATCTGACAACGTAACACTCATTGTGTCAGGTTCCTGAACAAGTGATATTATGATAACCAGTTGTATAGTCTGTAATAATTATATTAATAATATTCAGTCTCCTATTGTAGTTCAGTACAAAACAGCAATGTCTCTACCACTGTCAGAAAGTAAACCCCCAGTCTGTCCACAGAAAGGGGACCCCCAGTCTCGCCACAGGAAGGGACCCCCCAAGTCTCTCCACAGGAAGGGGACCCCCCAAGTCTCTCCATAGGAAGGGGACCCCCCAAGTCTCTCCACAGAAAGGTGACCCCCCAAGTCTCTCCATAGGAAGGGGACCCCGCAAGTCTCTCCACAGAAAGGTGACCCCGCAAGTCTCTCCACAGAAAGGGGACCCCCCAAGTCTCTCCACAGAAAGGGGACCCCCCCAGTCTCTCCACAGAAAGGGGACCCCCCAGTCTCTCCACAGAAAGGGGACCCCCAAGTCTCTCCACAGAAAGGGGACCCCCCCAGTCTCTCCACAGAAAGGGGACCCCCCCAGTCTCTCCACAGAAAGGGGACCCCCAAGTCTCTCCACAGGAAGGGGACCCCCCAAGTCTCTCCACAGAAAGGGGATCCCCCAGTCTCTCCACAGAAAGGGGACCCCCCCAGTCTCTCCACAGAAAGGGGACCCCCCCAGTCTCTCCACAGAAAGGGGACCCCCCAGTCTCTCCACAGGAAGGGGACCCCCAGTCTCCCCACAGGAAGGGGACCACCCAAGTCTCCCCACAGGCAGCTCAGCCCTGTTACCCGGGTAACCATCAGCACCTGACACCCGCAGGCCTCCGGACATGTCTGAGTAACGTCTGACGGCTCGGTGGGTGACGATAACGACTACCAAAGCTGGTCACAGGCTGCCTCAGGTTACCAGCCCAAATTTGGGAGCTCTAACTGACGGAGAGCGCTGTAACTGGAGGAGACCAAGGACGTGGAACGCAGCCGGAAACAGGACGTGGAACGCAGAGCCGGAAACAGGACGTGAAACGCAGCCGGAAGCAGAATGTGGACCGCAGACCCAGAAGCAGAACGTGGACCGCAGACCCGGAAGCAGAACGTGGAACGCAGATCCGGACGTAGAACGTGGAATGCAGTGTGACGTACATTACAGAACGTTCTTCTTGGAAGCGAGGCGTGGAACGCACGATAAGGAAGTGTCTGACATTAGCCGGTTAGTGACCGCAGGAGGGGGCGAGCGGTGACCTCTGCGGCTGGAGAGCGGGTATAACTCTTAATCTGCACCGTATACTGTGTGTAATCCCCAATATGTCTGTATAAACTGGCCCCTATTGTGGAAGGGGCAGACACGTGTCCTCAGACCCTCATAATGTTACAGATTACTCAGTAATACTGATCAGTAAGTGATAACCACTGAGCCACCGTATATTACAACCTTCTTGTCAGGGACCAGATAATGTTCTCATTCTTTTATTGCAGCCTGCAGCAGTGGCCATAACCACAACTCCCATCATCTCTGGAAATGCCGTTCTCTGATTTCCTGGCGGCCCTTAAGGACAACCCTTACTTCGGGGCTGGGTTTGGTCTGGTTGGTGTTGGGACAGCGTTGGCATTGGCCCGTAAAGGGGCCCAGATTGGTGTGGTCGCCTTCAGGAGACACTATATGATAACGCTTGAGGTGCCGAGTA
Source organism: Mixophyes fleayi (assembly GCF_038048845.1). NCBI lineage: Eukaryota > Metazoa > Chordata > Amphibia > Anura > Limnodynastidae > Mixophyes > Mixophyes fleayi. The sequence continues at coordinate 146,180,310 of NC_134408.1, read as the reverse complement.
AAGACAAGAGCTACCAATGGTTGCTGAGCTGGATCTCTCACCATGCCAAGCGCACCCAGCATCTGAGCGTGGAGACCTCCTACCTCCAGCACGAGAGCGGCCGGGTCAGCACCAAATTTGACTTTGTCCCCAGTCCCGGAAATCATTTTATTTGGTAGGTGTCACTATCCAATTCCCATTTATATTAATAGATATTTAAAAAATATATCTTTGGAGTGTCAGGAGATACAATAAAGGATTTCTGTTTTAAAATAACTTTAGTGGTTTGCCCCTCTGTAACAATTACATTGGATGTTTATCTTCATTCCAATGGGATAAACACAAACCTGGTCTTTGGTAGAGTTTTTCGGGTGCAGAAAATGCAGCAGAGAGGAGTCCTATCCCAGAACAACGCAAATGAGCAATTCTTCTATTTTGATATAGATATGTAGCTGAAAAGCACAGGAGGAAGCCATAAATATAACGACAGGCATTTAATTTGTTCCAATACATGAAAGACATCCGAAGGATGACCATCTCTATTTAACGTGGTAAAACGCGTGACATAGGTAGCTGACACTTTCAATGGATTTTTGATGGATCTTTGAAACATTTGCCAATCTTAGATATTTATTTATTGCAGTTAAAATATTCTCCACATTTGTCACTGATTATTTTCAACTTATTCGAAGACCTTTTCACTTTGGCATCTAAATTTTTACGACACAATGGAATTGTACAAAATTGTGTCGCACGCTGGTTGGGAACCACTAGTTTTAATGGAACAAAGCTGTATGGGATATCAAAAAGTTATATACGATATACGTACTTTGGGGCTTACATACAAATCAAAAGAAGTTGACACTCCAAATGTTCAAACACAGAGTTTCCTTCTACATGGATATTTCTGTAAGAGAAACTCAAAACTTCTGCTGATGAGAAACCATTTATTCTAAATATGGGCTCAAAGAGAATAAAGAAAAACCATATAGTGTAACAAGTTAATTACCAAGATATCCTCCACCCAAAAACATCAATGGTACCGAGAGTTCTATGATAACAGGTTTTCAGTCTCTGTAAAGGTGTAGCCATCATTCATTCCACCCAGGGTTTAGTGACCTCCCCGACCCCCCCTGTGGGTTGTGCTTACTCCAAAATTTCTTGTAGTGTCACTTTGCACTCTCTAGGAATTTCTCCATAACACCTGAATGTACTGCTCAGTCCAGGGTCTATCCTCCTCCACACAATTCTCATACAGCCAAAAGGTCCTGGAAACCACCTGATTTGCAACGCGTTTCGACTTATCTATTAAAGTCTTTATCAAGGCAAGGAGTCTATATTTACTTACCAGGCTGCATACATTGGAGCACTAAAACGGTACCTATTCTATATTTTGTAAAAACTACATGAGAGTATAGTTCAACATATGCAAAAACATGGACTGTGATACTTGACGCGTTTCGCTCACAAATGATTTTCTTGCAAAAGATGGCAGTTCTATATTTAAGTATTTTTATGCATTGCAAAAGTTTTTGGGTAGCTGCAGGCTGTCAGTAGGACGTTCCCACATGAGTTTTATATCCGCTCTATCCAAATTTACTCCCCGTTGCACATGTTCATGAGATGAAACTTATTAAAATGATGGTGAGATGCAATAGAAGCTCACCAGGGATCTGTAAAATGCACAGGTATCACGTTGGAAAATGCCGTTTGATGGTCTGAGTGTCCGTTATTCTTTCTTTTCTATTTCCCATCATCAGGTACCGAAATAAATGGATTCGCATAGAGAGGAACCGTGAGAAGCAGATGATCGACCTTCATACCGGAACGCCCTGGGAATCTGTAACTTTCACGGCAATAGGGACCAAGCGGGATATTTTCTTTAATATTCTGCAGGAAGGTACGATGGTGTGAGTCTCCAAATCTGCTTTTTATGCCCCATTGAAGCTTGCAATCTATATTCCCGGGCAGCACAGTGGCCTAGTGGTTAGCACTTGTGCTTCGCAGCACTGGGGTCATGAGTTCGATTCCTGACCATGGCCTTATCTGTGTGGAGTTTGTATGTTCTCCCTGTGTTTGCGTGGGTTTCCTCCGGGTGCTCCGGTTTCCTCCCACACTCCAAAAAAACATACTGGTAGGTTAATTGACTGCTATCACAAATTGACCCTAGTCTCTACCTGTCTGTCTATGTCTATGTGTGTGTCTATATTAGGGAATTTAGACTGTAAGCTCCAATGGGGCAGGGACTGATGTGAATGAGTTCTCTGTACAGCGCTGCGGAATTAGTGGCGCTATATAAATAAATGATGATGATGATGATGATGATTCCCTACCACACGGATAAACCTAGGCACAGGCTAAGGTCCATTTAGACAGCAGCCAATTAGTCTACCAGTATGGCAGTGTGGGAGGAACCCCACCCCCCCCCTCCCCCCCAAACATGGGGAGAACATCTATACATCACACAGATAGGACCCTGGTCAGACACTCTCATGGCATCTATTTATATGTGTGAAAAGGGATAAGTGGTTAATATGATCCAACATAGGTAAATTCAATCTCAGCTTTTGTAAGTGGGAGCTGTCATGTCTACATGTCATATGATCATCAGAGAGGGTTATCCAACATTCCGGGGTATCACTAATACACCAATCACCAAATTCTGCGGTGTAAATTTCTCAAAGGGGTCCCCAGTATAAAATGTATATTAGTTGTAACTACTTGATTGTTGTTTATTGCAATACTGCACAAAGAGAAAATATTTTTTTTCTGACATATTGTAACACAGGTTATTATTATTATTAACCGTCATTTATAAGGCGCCACAAGATTTCCGCAGTGCCGTACATAGTAGAAACTAGACCATACCGGGTACAACAGTACAGAATAATAAACAAGTAAAACTAAGACTCCAATAGCGTCAAACATAGCAAGTACAGTGATGTTGGAGGAGAATAAATGGTAAAGAGACAGAAGGGCAGAGGGCCCTGCTCGTAAGAGGCAGGTGACACAGACTGCAGGCACGAGAGGAGCACGTACAGGGGAAGAGAGAGGTGAGGTGATCAAGCATGGAGAGGGTTAGGTGTGTGGCTGGTAGGCTTTAAGGAATAAATTAATTTTGAGAAGCACAGGTTAAGGGACCATCTGAAAGAGTGAGGAAGGTCGTTCCAGTGGATGGGGGACAGCCCGGGAGAAATCTTGGATTCTGGAGTGGGATGAGGTGATCATTGGCCGAACGCCGGGAATGGGATTAAATGGTGAATGAAGAGGAGGTTAGAGATATAGGGGGCAGTTGAGTGGGAGAGGAATCTGTAGGGGAGCCAGTGTAAGGCCAGGGAGAGAGGGGAGGTAGAAGAGGATCAGCAAGAGAGGAAGATGAGTCTCCCAGCAACGTGGAGTATTGAAGGAAGGGGGGTGAGGTGGGAGCGGGGAGGCCGGTGAGGAGAAGGTTACAGTAAGCAAGATGGGAAATGATTAGTGTGTGAAATTCAGTTCAAATAAGTTGGTAGTAGAAAGCAAAACATCCCCAAAAAAATATTAACGCTGCACTACCACCTTCAACCCCCCCTCTACCCCCCCCCCCCTCCCTCTCCTCCCCCCCGCCCCCCCCCCCCCCCCCCCCCCAATCCCCAGCCTGGGACCGCTTGAAGTCTTCTTTTTCCAAGTTTCCAATGAATGCCTATTCCTTGGATTGCAGGATCCGTATTCATTGCTTTATTCTAATTTTCTTCTTTTATTTCCTAATAAACAGCCAGAGAATTAGCGCTGCGTCAGCAGGAGGGGAAAACAGTCATGTACAGCGCCATGGGTGCAGAATGGCGGCCGTTTGGGTTCCCGCGTCGCAGGCGCCCCCTGAGCTCTGTGGTGCTGGAAGAGGGGATTTCGGATCAGATTGTTCAGGACGTGAAAGGATTCATTGACAATCCCAAGTGGTACAGTGACCGAGGCAAGAACAGATCGTCTATTGATACTTGATATCCCTGTGACTGTTGTCTCTGCGATAAATCTGGGTCTATTTTATGGGTTGAATTCATTTTGGGAAAACAGCCAAGGGCCGAATCACAGAATTTTTTTTTTTTTTTTTACCCTCCCCCATGCATAATTCCCATAAATCACCCTGCAGGCTGATAGCAGGGAGCCGAGCTGTATAGAGTGCCGGTACTCCGCTCATTCAGTCCCGGTACTCCGCTCATTCAGTCCCGGTACTCCGCTCATTCAGTCCCGGTACTCCGCTTATTCAGGGCCGGATCACCAGATAGGGAAATGTAAATTAAAAAAATGTAAAATATGATGGGGGATCATAATGGATCCTTGAATACGGGGAAGGAAACAATTAAACTGGAGAATCCGTTTAATAACTGACTGTGTCATATTCCTTGTTTTTAATATGATATATATATATATATATTTTTTTTAATCCAGGAATCCCATACAGAAGAGGGTACCTTCTATACGGACCACCCGGGTGTGGGAAGAGCAGTTTTATGTCAGTATTACTTTACATCCCTCTTTGTGTGACTTTTTACCCTCATTCACTCTCCTCTCTTTATGTCGCTCTTGTCTCTCCCCCCCCCCTCTGTTTTCTAGTTCCCTTTACACTGACTCACCCCTATGTGTTACCCTGTTTGTCTACACCTTCCCCTTTAGATTGTAAGCTCCTGTGAGCAGGGCCCTCTTCCCTCGTTCTCCTCATTATCGTTGCCCTCCGCACGCCAGCTGTGTGTCGCTCCTCCTCCCTGGGCTCCTGCCTTCGGTCTCTCCCATGTCTGCCCACCTCCCTCACTGGCTCTGGTCCTGTTGTGCCCACGCTCCTGGGTACAGGTTTGGTTTGCTGTGATTCCCCCCCCCCCCCCCCCCCTTCCTCATTTTCTAATTATAGTGTTTTCTGGATACCCCTTGCACCTTATTGCCCTGTATGAGTCTTAGCTGTGTTGTGAATGTGTTTATTGAATTGTCTTGTAATGCCATGATGTACTGTTGTGGTGTTTGCTCTCGGCATGGTGCTCCAGACCCTTTGTGGCTCCCTATAAATAAAGGATAATAATAATGGGTGGGGCAGTAATGATAGAAACAGTATAACAATTGATTAAAATTAGTTTCAAAAAGATAAAGCAATGGATTTAGTAAAAATGTCGCAGGAGGGTGCACACAAGCCAAGTTAGTCATCTGAAGATAAAAATTTATTTTTTTTAACAGGAGCAATGATTGGTCTGCCATGTAGTCTCTCCTCTTTGTTATACAAATACCAGAATTCTCTCAGCTTCAGTACAGTACATATAGGGCCTGAGTCATTAAATGTAAATGTTCTCTGGGACAAACCATGTTGCAATGCAGGGGTGGAAATTAGTTTATTATTTTGCATTTATGGAAAATTCTGGCTTTTGTTTTCATGTAACACACAAATGCTTGATAGTTTTATTTGTACACTGAAATTTAAAGTTAATCTAGGACATGCCCTACCCCAACTATAAATCTATCTCCACATTTTAAATTTACTTCCCCCTCCAATGCAACATGGTTTAGCCCAGGTGCAAACTTACTTTTTTTTTTAATGCTTTACTCTCTTTAATGACCCAGGCCCATAATATTTAGTGTGTCCTTACTAGCAATGTTACCCATGCTCCACTGGCTGCGCAGGGCTTCACTCAGAAGCCCTGCTGGAGAAACCTAGTTATTTCGGTAACACCCTGCTTGAGCTCACATCTGACCATCTCCATGTACCACCTCTGTTCTTGTCTAAAGAAAGATAAAATCTCCTATGAATACAGTGTCTCTGTATAACGAATGAGGCACAGACGGGAGCTCCAGATATCCGTCTGCCACCCTCATGCAGCTGAGATGAAGTGTCTGATGAATATTTGTATAGAGCTGCCTGTATTGTAGACAGCTCTGGTCTCTGATGTGATCTCCTTTTATATCTGTCCTCTCAGCACAGCCCTGGCCGGGGAGCTGGAATACAGCATCTGCTTGATGAGCCTCAGTGACAGCAGCCTGTCAGACGACCGTCTCAATCATCTCCTGAGTGTGGCCCCTCAGCAGAGCATCATTCTCCTGGAAGACGTAGACGCTGCCTTCGTCAGCCGCGATATGGCCAAGGAGAGTGAGTATCTACGGGGGGTGGGGGCTGCCGCGTTCATCCATTCTACATCCCTTATATATAAACGTTGTGTTCTGACGTCCTCTTCTGTCCCCTCTGAATTCCGCTCCCTGATTCTCCGCAGATTTTGAACCTTTGCAGCCGATAAATTGATGCTTTTTTTTTTTCATTGCATATTTACATTATTTGATGCATTTATTAGTACACAGTCAGCTGTTTAATGCTCCCTTATCCTGGCCATACAAACAGCAATATTGCAGCATGTGTGAGCCAAAAAATGACGAGATAGGGTACAAGATTAATCGTTATTGGGCATAGTGGTAAATCTGGTGGGAATATGATCGCAGGTCACCGCTGTTGATTTACATAGTTCGTTGTTTTATACTGACTGGTTCATAGTGTGCAGTGAGGTGTAGTCTGTGCCTTTGGTTTTCCTTGTTGGGATAACCATTCTAGTGCAGAAATAATAATATAACATGGATACATTATACACGTCTCTCTCCGCAGATCCAACCGCCTATCAGGGTATGGGTCGGCTCACCTTCAGCGGTTTGTTAAACGCCCTGGACGGCGTCGCTTCCACTGAAGCTCGGATAGTTTTTATGACGACCAATCACATTGACAGGTGGGAGAGTGAATAGCCTGATGTTTTTTGTGTTTTTATTCAACATTACAGTCTATTAGAATATCCTAATGCCATGAAATGTTCTGTATCACAGTAGATGCCTCTAGCATTTTACACTGAGTGTCGTATTCTCTGTATGGGAAAGGGGTGTATTGCTGCGGGTAAGGAATACTCATCTCTCTATGTGGTACTGCAGGTTGGACCCAGCGTTGATCCGTCCAGGCCGCGTGGACGTAAAGCAGTATGTAGGACATTGCTCCCGCTGGCAGCTCGCCCAGATGTTTCTGCGGTTCTACCCGGACCAGCCCCCTTCATCAGCAGAAGAGTTTGCGGATTCCGCCCTGGGCACGTTTGAGAAGATCAGCGCTGCCCAGGTCCAGGGTCATTTTATGATGCACAAAAACGACCCCTGGGCGGCCATAGAGAACATTCAGTGCCTGGCTCTATAACTGGCAGGTAAACGGGATCTGGTAAAAGATCTTTATGGGGGTGTCCACCCAGCTGCAGACTTGTCTGACTACCACCTAGACAACCGGCACCTCCCTTACTTACTGTTTCCTGATTGGCTGGCTCTCAACTGCAGCAACTAATTGCAGTAAAGTATAGAAGGGGTGGAGCTGACAACTGCAGTTGTCAGGGGACCTGGAAAATTACAGGTCTGCAGCTTATTGGACGAAAGAAATAAGAAAAGAAAAAAAATACCAAGACATAGGATAATAATTTTGCATAGTATATAAATGTAATCGATCAATACAGGTTATTTCCTTGGATAAACTTAAATATTTATTAATGAATGTTTTTCACGATTCTCTGCCACAATATTGTAATGTAGCAGTAACGTTGTTACAACTGATAGATTGTAGTCAGAATAAACCTCTTCAGGAATGACATTCAGTTATAAAATCTGTTTTTTTAGGAACTATATTGTCGATGTTAATAGTTCCTGCAGAACCCTCATTTCTAAGACTGGGATTAACGATTTACAGGACCCCACGGCTGTCGGGATTGTTTTGGAAAAAGGTTCCGCTCATCGAGTCAGGAGTAAAAAAAATATAAGAGCAATGAACTTTTGTTGCCTCATAATGAGGTTGTTTTATAGAAGGAACTTGTATTAAATAAAAGCCCATTTATTTTTAACAGGAGTCTGCCTGGCTGTTTTGTGCCGCCGTGAATTCATATTTTGTATTTAATATTCATAAACTACCTATAATTCCTGTTTGTTCCCTATAATTTTTCGTTTGTCATACTCCCCTCATGTATCTTTTTCTGCCTACTGCCAGAGGCTCGGGTATGTAAATGAGGAGAAAGATTCAGCTTTATTCTAGTAGTGTAAATAGTAAGATGCTCCCACCTTGGTAGGTTTGGAATTAGAATATAAAAGGTGATTAAAAAAGAAAAAAATGTGTTCCTGTTTTATTAAACATTTTAAAATAAACAAATAAAGTTTTATTTTATAACCGGTCCACTTTAAAGTAAAATATAACCCATAGCCAACAAGAGAACAGCACCACCTAGTGTTCACATCATGAAAAAGTTCCATTTACAGCGATAACTTAGAAGACAGTAATGTTATCAGATATGTAAGTGCTTTGTTTTTCTTAATGCAGCCCTAATAATTCTTCAAAATACATAATATACACTGGATGTTACTACAGTGTCAGATTTTGGCTCTATACCGTAACAGCAATTTACAGTTCCTGAGCTGTGGAGTATTTACACCGATCAGCCGCATTAAAACCACAAGTTGAATAACATGGATTATCTCGTTACAATGGCGCCTGTCATGGGATAGAATATATTAAACAGCGAGTGAACAGTCAGTTCTTGAAGTTGATGTAGGGTACAAAGTACCGTGGCCCCGGGCATTCCTGGGGGCCCTGGCCTTCCTCTGTTGTGGGAGGAGCCACCAACCTCATGTGGCCATGCCGCTTTCTATATGGCGGGGCCCCACAGAAGTTGCTGTTTCGGGGCCCGAAATACCTCTTGGAGGCCCTGTTCACCGTTATGCCGGACTTCTCTTATACGACATCTTCACTCATCCGGCAGAATGGACATTCGTTACCCTGCTCTTAATCTCTGCGCAGGTAACTGATTCTGTTAGGGGCAATCGTTCTCACAGTGACCTCAGTACTAGATTATATCTATGTTCCCCCCATGTATGTGTTCGTCCAGTGAATTGGCGCCTGAAGCTCCCTGATTGTCTTGTTTACGCTTTTATTCTTCACAGTTTCATTGATAGTTGACATCTTCATAAATATTTAATGTACATTTTTGCGCACTTCTTATTGGCGATCAATAAACTGCAAATCTATCGGTCTGTCCGACACGAGGGTCAGACGATATTTGCTTCTAACTTCTCCCATTGCTGGGTCCGGGACCACCTGGAAGGTCTTTATTATCTGTAGATTTAAAGGAAACCAAAGAAACCCGTTCACTATTAGACATGTAAATACGTAGCCCACGGACCTCAGCGCTAGTTTAACTGTAAGTAAATGATGGTACAAATGAAATCATTTTCTTTTAAAACTACCAACGTATCTGCTGAGAAATTGGACATTATTTTTGTGCAACTAATTAAAATATTGTTTGTTTCATGTAGGATTAGAGAGAACTAGTTGTTGCTGCTGCTTCTCAGCCACATTGTATTAGATGTTCTGGCACTATGGTATCTGTTAGTGACACATGTTTCACTGTATTACAGAAAGCTGTTTAGATGGCGCCTTTAAATGCCCCAAATTGTACTTTAACTGATTGAACACAGCCTAAAAAGATTAGTTTTTTGGTGAAGCTCAATCAGTTAAGTAAAATGGCTTCTTGTGTTACTGCCGCGGTCCTCGATGGCTGTAACGGTCCCACGCGGCTCTTCTGTCAGGGATCGCCGTGTTATACGCAGGCCGAACAGGTGTCGGAGGCCTCCATTAACTTTCCATCGGAAAGAGGAGGAAGCTCCTGTGAGAGAGAGAGAATCAGCTTCTGCTCCGTCTGTGTGAAATGTAAGTCCAGTGAGGACAGTTACAGCCATCCGAGACAGCGACGGATCCAATGACCGCACATTCACGGCAAGGGCACATTTATGTCTTATTTATTTATGGACAAATTCTAATTATTCTTGGGTGCCCTGTTGGTCATCGGGGGTCATAATCCTACCTATATTCATGTGGAAAGCTAAATAAATGATGAATTTACTGTATTCTATCATCACAGTCCATAGTACCACTACCTATAACTCACCTGTGCCAGCGATAAATGCATCTCCAGCTCAGCCACCCGGCGCCCCAAACATCCCCTGGGCCCGTACCCAAAGGGGATGGAACCGAAAGGGTGGTGTGTGATCCCCACGCTCCGCAGCCACCTCTGGGGAACAAATCTGTCCGGCTCTGGGAAGTGGACCTCGTCTTGGGATATCACGTAGTGGCATAGGACGAATAGTGTCTAAAATGAAGACGTGGATTTAGGACGTTTTTTGGGTTTTTTGTTTTTTTTACACTCAGCATGACGCCAGTTAACGTACGATATTGCTCATATAAACTCAGTGGGCCTCATTCATTAAGGAACTTAGGCAAGAAATTTCTTAAGTCTTCTGGACAAAACCATGTTGCAATGCAAGGGGTGAAAACTAATTTTCTATTTTGCACATAAGTTAAATACTGGCTGTATTTTCATGTAGCGCACAAACTTGATAGCTTATTTGTACACTGAAATTTAAAGTTGATATTTTTGTGTTACATGAAAAAACAGTCAATATTTAAGTTATGTGCAAAATAGAAAACTAGTTTTCACCCCTTGCATTGTAACATGGTTTTGTCCAGGAGACTGAAGTAAGAAATTTCTTGCCTAAGTTCCTTAATGAATCAGGCCCAGTATAGTAACATTCCCGTTGAAAGAGCCCCCTAAGACTTGTTCCCATGGCTCAGGCTTGGCTGACCTGTGGCACTCCAGGTGTTGTAAAACTACAAGCCCCAGCATGCTTTGCCCATATATAGCAGCTTATTGCTGGAAGGGTATGCTGGGACTTGTAGTTTCACAACACCTGGAGTGCCACAGGTGAGCCGAGCCTGCCATAGATGATGCCATCGTTCCCAACACTGACTAAATAAATGTTTAGTTCCAAGTGAATAATCAGTAGAGCACAGAGAGCAAATAGAAATGTACTTACATCTTTGGGGAACGCGTAGCCCCCCAGCTCCACGTCCTTGTCCACCAGTATTCTGCCGTTTATTGGAATCACTGGGTACAAACTGGATTAAAAAAAAGCACAATAACAGAGGGTGATGTACGATCGGATTCCAGAATGCTGTTAGTCGGTCCTGACATTGATTTCCGCTTTAGAGATGAGGAGTGGAGGCAGCCGTTTGTAGACTATTCATTAGAAATGTAACTTATCAATTCACTCTGAAACCAGTACCGCATGAATACAAGACCGGCCTCAGAAGTGTTAGTTAGACAGTGCCTGAGTGAGGTCACTGGTCCCGCCCACAAAATGGCTTCCTCCACTGTGTACGTGACATGCCTGCTTTAAGGTTGTTCCAGGTTCAGCCTCCCATAGACTTAGATACATTTCCTGAAAAGTGTATGAAATATCTTACCTTATTAACAGTTTGAGTTATCAACAGTTGATACGCTTTGAGAGGCAAACAATAAAATAAAACCAATTAAAAGATGTTTAACTGCAGTGAGCAGTACAGTTCTGATCTCCTATGATACTACTACCCAGTATATTCACCACACTTTAAAGGATCTTAATAGGGTTGTCTTGAGAACAACTCATTCTCGTGATGTTCTGTTTAAATTTCTAGATACTAAGTGATGTATAAATTCCGATTGTCAGTAAATGTTTTTGAAATAGTAAAAACAATAATATTTCTATAACAATAGATTCACTTGGATCCTGTCATATGTGAAATTCTATGTTTTTTTTGGTTTTTTTTAAATGAATAAAAGTTAAAAACAAAACAAAACTTTCTATAGGTTATCAAGCTTGATCTGCAGGAGCCCATGTTTCATTAATAAGATTTCTAGGCGCAAATAACTACCTGTCCCATCATGCTTTGCTCTAGCATCTGAAGTTTATCAGCTCTGTCAAAGACTATTATTTGCAGACATCAGTCAAGCTGTCTTGTTCCTCTTCTTCTCAAGAGAGGGAAATATTTGAAAGCCAAAAAGTCATTTAAAATGATTAATTTTCCCTATTTTGTTTTTTCCGTGACAGGACACAGTGGGCCTAATTCGTGCGATATGCCTGGAGCAGAGACCTCTGTTCCAGCATAAAATCTCGCTGGAACATTTATTAGTAGCTCTATCACTTTGGCTGTTTATTGTTCCACAATTTGAAATACGTTTTAATTCAAAGCAAAACCTTACCGCAGAGTTTCCTTGATCACTGCCTTAAGTAGCGGCATTTTAGAGAGATCCTCTGAAGTGGGAACTTTCTCACCCGGGGTAACCTTCATCACCTCTTCATACAGGGAGAGCTGAATCTCGGGGTGTCGGGACAGCAAGTAGAGAGCCCAGGTGACTGTGTTAGATGTCTAACGGGAGGAGGAAGAGACCCAACATTATTATCGTCTAATGTCCAACATTGCTCGGCCCATCTAACTCCCCCTTTCCATGTTTGTGTGGCCTCACCTGCATGTTACTAGGTCTCCCATTTATTGTTTATGGTCAATAGAACACAAAGTCATTTTAAAAAATAATAATAATCCAAGCTATGGGCAGTACGGTGGCTCAGTGGTTAGCACTTCTGCCTCACAGCGCTGGGGTCATGAGTTCAATTCCTGACCATAGCTTTATCTGTGTGGAGTTTGTATGTTCTCCCCGTGTTTGCATGAGTTTCCTCTGGGTGCTCCGGTTTCCTCCCACACTCCCAAAACATACTGGTAGGTTAATTGGCTGCTATCAAAATTGACCCTAGTCTCTCTCTCAGTCTGTGTGTGTGTGTTAGGGAGTTTAGACTGTAAGCTCCAATGGGGCAGGGACTGATGTGAGTGAGTTCTCTGTACAGCGCTGCGGAATCATTGGCGCTATATAAATAAATGGTGATGATGATGATAACAAACAAAATAATATATCAAAAATGTTGCTTGGAGAGACTAGATTACTGTATTAGACACTTGTATTATACATTGCATATTATATTAAAATAGCTTTTCCTGGAGTCTGCATATCATGTTGATTGTATCATTGCACTCTGCAGGCTCCATTACTACCTGTCCCATAATGCCTTGCTTCAGTGCATGGAGTTTATTTGCTCAGCTAGAGATTCTATGCAGATGGCAAGCGCAAGGGAGCGGACAGAGATGAGTGGACCTCAGGCTGAACGGAGAACCGGGACCTGCAGTTAGTACCTGAGTGAGTGTACAACACATACCGTGTCCACGCCCGCTAGGAGCAGCTCGGGCATGACCCCATAGACGTCCTTCACCTCCAGCTTCCCGCCAGTGAGCAGGTGGGTGAGATAAGCCCCACCGAGGTCATCACCTCTCTGCAGACGTCCTTCAATGTCCTCCAATTTCTGATCAATTAACTTTGTCCCTACAAGTCCGAGAAATATGAGTTATTCCACAAAAATAGATATTGTATTAAGAATGCAACAAGACCAATTAGAGTAATACTAAGGTTATAGTGACATGATAAACTTCAAAGACATCTTTATAATTTACTTTAAAGCAGCAATTGCATGAAAGTTTTTGGGTTTTTTAACAGCACACTGGCAGCAGAATGGTGATATTTACCATTTTTCCTTATTCAGGCTGCTATTGATTTATAGCTCGACTACCATGGCAACCACAGTCACATGACACATGAAGTAGTGAGCAGAGTGGCTTTAGAATGCCCCTCTGAGCTCTGTCTGTACTGTGACATCCTCCCTTTCTCTGCCATCGCATGACGTACTAAGATCTGTGAGCCTATGTAGCAGACTTGACTGTCTGGCAGTCATTTTTGTTTGCCAACCAGAGAGCTTTTAGAAAGGAGAAAATGATTTGTAGGAGGATAGCTAAGAAAATGACGATCAGATAAGTGCCTAAAGAGTACTTGACTTGCTACTTAAATAGAAACAAAATCTATCTGCTTTAATATAGACCTAACTCTTTTTTATTATTATTTTTTTTGGTGTAATTTCTTCAATAAAAGCCTTTTCAGAAGGCGATACTTTTATGATAACATCTTTATAAGCATGTAATGCTATTAGGACCTTTGTAGAATAACCCAATAAATGTCTTTTCTAATAACTTACAGGACTATTAGAGTTGGGAATTTCTTGAAGGTCGGAAGCTCACAAGTCTGGGTTTCACTCACCATAAGTAAATATTGTATCCCAGGATTTTAGAAATCGTTCCTTGAAGGGAAGCCAAGTGCTGGCCCACTTAGGAAGCTTTTCGACCACAATCTCATTCTCCATCATTGTGGATACAGCCTTTAAGAATTTCTGGGTCTCTTCTGGAACCTGACTGTCCAGACATCCTAGCCGTGTCTCAAACAGGATGGTGCAGATGCCTAGAGACAGATTTCAACCACATTTGAGATTAAATTAGAAATGACAAAATTAATGATTAGAAGCACATTAAAGCAGTGGGTCTGTTCCTTTTCTTCGTTTTGATGTCTACCATCCTGGAAAAGGATTGCTCGCAAAGATACGTTGGAACAAACAGTATGAGTATCTCAAGGGCTTTCTTAGCAATAAGAAGGTATGGTACGATTTGGTGACACCAAACCATTGCGAGGGTTGTTGTTCTGAAGAGTTGCTGCTGAACCTGGCTCTGCTGAAGGTCAATGATTTCGTCGAGGTACTAACACTAAACATGAACGACTGTCTCACTCATGCTGGATAAATATCTGTTGAGAGACTTTGCGAGCTCATCTAAGCGCATGGCAATTGCTTGCTTCATTTCTTCGGGTACAGAAATGTCTCCGATTCCAATCTCATCTTCGATCTTACACAGTCGTCCAGCAGGGGAAAGTTTGCAAAGTTATCAGTCTCTGTTCTTCGTTTCCATAAAGATGGCTTTTTTTGAACATTCCCTCTGATGAAGTTACGTTCCGTAATGAAACGCGTTAGAGGCATAGAGTCAACTATTTAGTTGGTCTCTTATTATATTTGGTACCGTATTGTGCTATTTTTATTAATTTTCTACATGCTTCAAGTGCCGGCTATATTCCACTCATCATACGCAGGAGTTGAGTAAATAAGTGACTCCGTTGGAATCCTACGGTCTCTTCATACCCCTCTCTCCGCTTGGAGCTTTCTTCCACCACAGTTAGTGTTGGGTCAGGCGGCTACACACGCAGCTGTGAACCGCGGATTACACAAGGACCATCATCTGATGCAGTGCGTGAAGTTATTCGTGCGAGTATTCCGCTAAAGCCTAAAAGGCTACACTATTATTCACCCACGATTCCAGTCTGCATCATGAAGGAGTGGGACTCCAATCTATAACCATCGGACACACAGTGATCTTAAGGAGATGATTCGCTAATGGTATAAATTAACGGGTGTGTAGAACGACGCATCTAATTCCAATCAGAGACAGTGAGTACTATAATATATCTTACTCATTTATGTGTCTTTCTCCATCTATGGGGTATGAAGTGGAATACACTTTTCATGGTGAACTAATACTATAAAACCAACTGGAAGCGGAGGCTTCAGATTATCTTTACTCCGTACGGAGCTATACATATGGCTATATAGATATTATTATCCATCGGAAGAAGTTTATTATTATATGTGGACTAATAACTACGGCAATAATCAGCATTTTTTTCTGGGAGGAAGTTGCAGAGCAATGCTCAATTCTTATATTTTTTGACCACAATATCGGCTACAGGGTACACAGCTGTTATACATATTGCTAATAGTAGCAGTGTGGTTCCAACAATATAGACTCATGAGCACTATTACATATGGTTTTTTACAGCCAATGAATTGTTATATTTCTCTATGTCACAGTGCACTGTGACGTAGATTCTGTATATCTTTCCTCCTATTACCATCATTTAAGCATCAATAGGTAATATATGTATGATTTTATTGTGATATTAAATACTATTTTATACATTTGACCACTCGTGATCTGCTATTTATGCTCTACTAGCCACACTAGGAGATAGTTAGATTTGAGCGCTACATTCGTTTTTTGTGGCTTTTTTTGAACAGCCTTCAGGTTTTCTTCTGCTTCGATGATGTTGACTTCACCCCTCTGCATCTGCTGATTGAGATGATTGAGAGCGTTGAAGGTATCGGCCATGTGCTCCAAAAAGGAGAATGAACTCAGAATTTTCGAATCTGCAAGACAATGTTGGTGCTCTCGCCAAAACAGGGCTAATTCCACACGCATGGCAAAAACACGATTCAGCACCTTTCCCCGGGATAACCACCCAATGTTAGAATCGTACAGAAGTACCTCAAATTCAGAGCCCATTTCATTGCACAGCTCATTGAAGATGCGGCTTCAGAGCACTATTTCACACATAATTAACACATTCCACTACAATTGCATTGAAACATGGTTTGGCCCAGAGAATATTTACTCCTTTTTTGCCTTACTTTCCTTAATAACTCAGACCCCCCAACTTCATATAGCCACAATTAAGGTCACATTCCCTCCTTTTGTGTCCTTTTCTTTTTAGCGCCTCTTCCTGGTGGATAAATCCAGGTCGGTCATGGAAGTAGAATATTATCTTGTTTCTTAGCAGATGTCTCATAACAGATTGACAATGGTCCTGCGTTAACGGGTGAGGAAACAGATGAGGAGGAGTTTAAGGAGCTTTGATTTCACACAGGAAAATAAATTATTTCAAAGAACAATGAGAACACGAAGTCAATCATATGATGGGCTGAGGATACTGGCTTCTGTGGCTGAGAGGTTTACACAAGGTATGACAAGCCTTGTAGCTGGAATACTACCGATGCTATCTGTATACACACGAATTATACATATATATATTCTGTAGAAAAATACAAAAGAACAACAAGGCTCCTCGTAGTGCAATAATTTTGACTTGCAATCTAATTTCAATCAATAAAACCTGCGTACCATATAAAGGATTAGAAACAGGCGATAAGGACAGTATGGTGATCCAGTAGATCCCAGCATCATGTATTTAGGCATGT
The DNA here is from genome assembly GCF_038048845.1 of Mixophyes fleayi. NCBI lineage: Eukaryota > Metazoa > Chordata > Amphibia > Anura > Limnodynastidae > Mixophyes > Mixophyes fleayi. Next base: position 146,163,498 of record NC_134408.1, on the reverse strand, counting down.
TGACATAAAACTAAAAATAAAAAAATAGTGCAATATTGTTTTCTTCAAATTAAACACCCGTGCAGGCGCCACACTTATAAAGTGTTTTTATATCAGGAGATATTTTCCTTCTCAAGCAATGTCCTAAGAATCTGTGAAATTCCACCACAAATACCGTCTTCATGTGAACAGAGACGTTGCTCCCGTGTTTAGACACCTCACCCGTGATAAATAAATTGCCTATGTAGCGACTATCGTATAATAGAACGTACATCTCCTCTCTCAATAGGTTTCTTTTTAGATCCAAATCTCCTTTGTGTATTCTGATTGTGAACCCAGAAAATATGTAAAACAGCAACATAGTGTAAGACCTTAAAAAACATTTATTCCATCAAAACAAACAATAGTGCAGCTAAATAAACAAGTCTGGAACAGAAGCTTACTGATGCAACGAGTCCTTGTGAGAATCACCACACAGGGTTTATCAAAGGAGAGAGCGTCAGAGGTGGGCCCAACGCGTTTCATCCCGTACAAGTTTTTAGACTTCCTCCGACGGTATTAATATACTTATTTTATATTTTATTTTCCCATCACTTATATCAGTTATTGTACATCTATGAACAGAGGCTCTTAACTTACTTTCAAAAGCATAATTATACATCAGGCTGGCAACATTGTGGACCACAAGCCCCGATGGAGACTCCGCTCTCAGCTGTTTGATTCTGTTCAGCAGGTCAGGGACGATGACATTTAGAGCCTCTGTATAAGACGCTGCATCGGTGGGTTTTATCATCTTCTGGTTGAGTACTGAGCGAAGCTTCAGCCAGCGATCACCCTGTCTATAGATAGGAATAGCACCAGATGCAGCATTAATCAGATTGTTTGTACAGTAAAAGTCCTTGAACTACCCCCCAACACTAATCCTAGAACACACGCACACAAACTTGTACCTCCCTACCGCCAAAGCAAGTGGCTCACGGAACCAGAGCTCAATATAATGGTTTACAAAAATTAGGCTACTATGGGAGTGAATACTGTCATGGACAGACTGGCAAACGGCCTAATTTCTCCTGATTTTCCAATCTGGATTGTTACGAGAGTGATGTGTGCAGGATAATTATGGTTATGATCAGTCTCTGCCACGAAGCAGTGACATCTACAAGATGTCTATAGGCCTTGACAATTAAAAGCAAAAAGCAAGATTGCAATTCCCCCCCTTGAACAACGTTTTTGGGGGTCTACTCAATGAAGCAGCACATGCAACAATCCCTTGCACGAAAAATCAGCAGAGATTTTTGGCAAATCTCCGCCGCAAAGTGTCTCACGGACGTTCAGGAGACACTTCATGGCTAATTTTATGCCCCCCAGATATAGGCACTCTACGGGTTACCTTCTTTAATGTGCTCATTACCGTCCTCATCAGCAATAGTCTGCGAAATGATGGCATTTGACCACTAAACTGGCTGCTTGCATGGGACAAACACACACGCACAATGATCGTCACAAATTACCTTCGTAATCGGTAGCCCAAAAATAGCCAGATTTTATTTGTAAATGTTATGTGTGCTTTAATCTATCGGACATATTAAATAAACCTTTAATTTACCCAGTGCATGAATTTGGCATCTCTTGTGACTCACTGATGAAGCCTCAGTTGGTTTCAGTAATTGTTACTCACTCAGATAATGGTCCATACAAATGTCCTCTAAGACTCCGGTGTTCCCTCCACAGAAGCATGTCAGCCCTCATCGGATATTTCCCTTCTTGTTTTAGAAGCGTCTCCAAGATCTCAGGGCAGGCGATATTAACCATCTTATAATGTCCAATGGTAGCCCCCCACATAGGTCCAAACTTCTTTTTTTGCCTTACCTAAAAGAAGACCACAAGTCATGTCAGGTCGGGGGACAACGTCATTCGCCTGCAGAAGACAGGTCTACGGATGGTCATATAAAGGCTAGGATACACTGGTTATAGCGGTGTTCCATTAATCACACGTGCCCAGTTGTAGACAGTCCCCAAGTACAAAAATTTGCATTGTTGAAAAATGTCACGCCCCCTCCCAAACAAAAACATGGATTACTATGATGAGACAGATAGCATAAGGCTATTAAAAATAATAGATTATAGTTTTTTATAGATTTCTATATCTGTTAGGTCACTCCTGAAATCCCTTTTGCTCCCTACAGTAAATGAATATAGTTTTTTTGAACCTCCTTCACCTTTAACTCTTCCATAACTTTTACCTAGGTTGCCCACTTCGAATCGTATTGAGTTTTTCTTCTTAGAGTAGAGGTACCAAAAATCGTACCCCATATTCAGAGCAGTCACTAGAAACGTTAAGTCCTGGGGCAAAAAAAAAGATGGACACCCCCAAATCCTCAACTGTAACCAAATTAAACTAAAATATTCACTTCTGTGTGCTCCTCTTCAGTTTTGCGCCCTCGGCTGTGTCCCCTCTCGTATAACGGGGGCAGAGCTAATTTTGTCCCGATTTCGGGATTCTAAGTGTTAGGAAATTGTACATACTTTATATTAAAAGCAACAGATCTCAACTGAAGCAGAGAATATATTACTGTTCTCATCAGTGAAGGAAGGAACAGGGTATCCTTAGTAAAAAAATATGAACTGATGCGCTCCCATAGATTATAATCTTACGAGCAGGGCCCTTCTCTGTCTGTCAGTATTACCCAGTATTGTTTTATTACTGTTTGCTCCCAATTATAAAGTGCTACAGAATTTGCTGTCACTATATATATATATAAAAGTAGATGATAATGATGATGTTACTCTTCAAGGACCAGTCCCTACTGAAACTTCATCATTAAAGATAGTGGCTAAATGCTATATGTAGAGTATAGTTATCTGAAACGCCTCTATTCCTATATAATATCATTCTAACCACAGAGACCGTTACCTCCAAATTACTAATATTCTAAGTGTTGCTAGGTAAATACTACTGTTAACTAACAAGCTTGCTGACTTTTGTGTTGTGTTCAAGTTTTCATCTAACAGGCCGACAACGCCAGGAATCTACATGTGCACCATTGCAAGATTATATATATATATATATATATATATATATATATATATATAATATTTTTATTGTTCAACACTGTTGTCAAAGTCAAATAATTGGATGAAGTAAATCAGATTGATTAATATTTTATCATGCACTTGTGATTAGTACGCCACGTGTTATGACGCGACCGCACAATAAATAACGCACACACACACATATACACGTACACATTTACTTGTAAATAGTTAACCTTAAAAATTGCTTCAACACACAGTCGTTTATAATCAAATTTGATAGAGTTTATAGTTAAATATCAAAATGTTAAATACACGTTAGTGAGATCTAAGGTTCAGGATACAGGCAACATATCATGTATAGTATCATTCTAATCCCCTATTTATCCTCAGATATCCGTTTCAATCGGCTAAGAGATTGCACCTTGCGTATGCGAGTTATGGATTATAGGGAATTAATGATCATAATGTTATTGTGTGTGTAATGCAAATAGACCAGTTTGAACCAGCTTTTCGGCGGGAAGATTAGTATGCATCTGTTGGAGAGCTGACCCCCACCCTTGGAGGGCATCGTTTGAACTGACCTATGAACTGCAGTATACCAGACTGTCCTGAAGCCTGAACCAATGGAAACATGCCAAATCATCTCTATTGTTTTCAATGTCATACCAACTGTATATAAGCAGGAGTTCTGGCACCAACAGTCAGTCTTCTTGAGCACAGACTTCAGGAATGACTGTATGCTGGATCCAGGGCGCCTGCATATGTAATCGGCTCTACTTATTTTATTGAATTGTTATTTGTTGCATCCTGCTATATTTTGCTATTAAATCTAATTGTGCGTTGGAACCACACAAAATCGCAGCGGACAATGATTATTGGTAAGCGATAAAATGACTTTAATACTGTGATTATAGGCTTTTAGCAAATTGAGTATTACCATTTAATAAATTAAGTATTTCTTTGATTTTGATGTTTTTAGCCTTACTCTATTATCCTGTAAAAGAGCTCAGCTTATCAGTTACTTTGCAGGCATTTTTAAACATTAAGGGCCTCATTTAGAGTCGGACGCAATGTGCGTTTAAGATGTACATGCAAGAGCAGGAGTGGGAATGTCCCGCAGCTTGGTAGGGTATTATGAGTGGCATGCAACCCCAGTTGCGTCCCACTCGTAACACCCTACTGAGCTGCGACCAGTTCCTACAGCTAGCTAACTACTCGCGCCACCTAATTCCTGACGTACTTTTTCAGTCTTTTTTGACGCGTGTTCCGTCTGAGTCTTGATCCGTCTAGGGTTGTTTTTGTGGGTAGACGCCCATAGTATCTAAATTATTCACGTCACGCCTACATAACTGTGTGTTCCGCAGTTTCCCTCGTACTGAGACGCTGTCGCAGTGTAAACTGCATCTGAAAAGCAGACGGAACTGATGCTTACTGCGCATGCGCGTCAGTGGAAATGTGCACAATGCGCCTGAAATGGACTTTGCGTCCGACACTAAATGAGGCCCTAAATTATTAGGTTTAACTTATTTATGAAAAAGTCCACTTTTTGTAGTATATGCAAAAGATAAATCTTAATCATTACAATCATACTAAGGGATGAATAAACTTTCAAGTAGAATAGCCTTCAAAGACTAGTATTAAGAGTATCAACACATCAGAACTACAAAGTAATATTTTAAATATGGGGCTAAAAAATAAATAAAAGATAAACAGACGCAAATTATGTTTACCTGAACCTTTATTTTCTTTCAAGAACCCATGACAGCCATAAGGGTTTAGTCCCCTAGTCAGCAGAGCATAGAAAGGGGGTTTAAAAAAAAAAGTTGACACCCCCCAGAAGTTACTGTGGCTCCTCTATCCTTCATTATATTCTGAGAGTCTTCCCAACCTTTTTCTGCAGATTATCTCCAAAATACATGGGTGGGAAAATGAATGGTTGCTATGGAGTTCTACCAGGGGAAGAAATTATTAGGTAAACATAATTTGTATCCTTCCTGATCAGACTCCATGGCGGTCCTTACGTGTGGGATCTACCGAAGCCATTAATATGTTGATTGGGGGATTAAAAACCAAAAACAATCCACACTAATCAATTTATACACACAAAAGAAGTGATTTTATTGAACAATGGTTTGAAGATTTTTTCTATCTTCAGAAGTCATATCATCCAGAAGATAGTGTGTGGAAAACATATGAACTGGCGATCAAACCGCTGCTTTAGGAAGGTCTTCTGGTGATGCCTGAGCATTGGGAGCTCAAAATGTCGTCACTAGTCTCGTGGAATGTGCCCTCAATGGTTTTTGGAACTTCACGAACTTTATTCTTATAAGCCTGTGCAATAACGTCTGGGAATCTTGCCAACGTACTCTTGGAAGGAACTTGATCTTGTTTTGGACATTCGAGAAGTACAAAGTGATTATCTTTTCTGAAGAGATACGGGCAAGTTGCATAAGATTATAACATTAAGTTGTTAATACATAACATTATAAGTTGTCTTCCAAGACCAAAGTATGCAACGTTCCCTCTCATTAATTGGCTCTGGACATTAAGTAGGAAGTACAATTTCCTGGTTCACATGAAATTTGTAAACTAGTCTACTTTTGGTTAAAAAAAGCAAAGTACAAAAAACAGGATTTGTTTATAGAACCACCTTGTATGTTTAAGGGCGGTACCTTGTATATAATGCTTGAAGTTCTCTCCCTCTTCTGGCAGATGTAAAGGCTATCGATAACATTGCTTTGAGAGTACGTCTATTGACTGATACTTTCTGTAATGGGTCAAAGGGTTCTAGCTTCTAAAACATAATGGAGGTGTTAGGAACCCCTGCAGCCGGCACAACACAACCCGGAGTCTACTCTGCCAGTCAGGTGTTCACTGGAGCCCCTGATGGTGGGGACAGACTGGGCTGCAGACTGACAGAGGGTCGTGAAGTGTGTACCGGCTGGGGAGAACCCAGACAAGAAGAGTCAGGTCCACGCAGAGGTCAAAGGTCACAGGCAAAGTAGCAGAACGGGTAAACGAGCCAAGGATCAGGGTCACAGGAAACACAAGCGAAGTCAAATACGAAGCCAAGGGTCATACACGGGAAGTCAAAACGTAGATACAGGAAACAGGAACTGGAACAAGCAGGTCAGCAGACTGGAGCACAGAAGCTATAACCGGCAATGAGGCAGCAGACCTCATTGCCTTAAATACAACCCACAACCAATCAGAACCTGCCCCTAGACATGGCCACACTTGTAGGCTAATTGCCAGCACCTAGCAAGACCAATCAGGGCTTAGCCCTGAAATCCACACCTGCAGGCTAATGCCTGCTAATTCAGCCACAGGCTAAATCTGCCTGATTGTCCCTAGAGCGCATGCGCGCCTGGCTGCCAGGACACGGCGCTGAGGAAGCGTCCGACCGTTGCCTCGGCAACGGTCGGGAGTTGGAAGGAAATGACGTCCCGGTCGTCATGGTGACGGCCGGGACGTTGGGACCGACAGGAAGCGAGCCGCAGCGGCTGTGAGTACCGCCGCGGCTCGTGACAGGAGGTCCCAATGTGGTTGAGGAGAACGTTCCTAGGAGTCATAGACAGGATTGTTGCTGTGATTGGACTAGAGAAGCCAAATGATGATTGTTTGACTGTTCTGACATCTAGGATCCAGCCATGTCTCTATAAAAATATAATTGCCATGCATGTCTTGGCTTGGTTTTCTGATTTTCCTACTACTAGGAGATTGTCTAGGTAGGTCATCACCAATTCCCTGCTCCCTGAGTGCAGCCCTCAGGACCACCAACACGTTTGTGAATATCCTGAGGGAAGTTAAAAAGCCAAATGATAGACATATAAGCTGGAAATGATGTCCCATACTGCAGGATCTGGGAAAGTGGAGATACAGATGGAATGTGACGATAAGTATCCGGTTAATCTATTGATGTTCAGAAATCTCAAAATTCAACCCCAGTGAAGGTAGAACTTACAGACACCATGTGAAAATGTTTTGTCTAGGACATCCGGAAGTCTCTCGACTGTTTTTCTACCAGAAAGAGTCCTGTTCATTTCTGATCTACAGGCACGGGACAAATTACTTGTTTTTGTAAGCGTATTTGCATACAGCTTTGTAATGCTGCCTATAGCATCACTGTTTGTTCTCTTCAGACGACAAAGCATCACCTGATTCTATACATCAGTGTTATCCCAGTTTAATCCTCTACGGGATCTTGTTCTTTTAACCCATTGAGTTGTCTGACTTTCACTAACTGATACAAAATGTGTTTCTCATCCATTCTAATTAACCTGTGTTGGGGTTTGCAACAAACTATCTTCTGTAGGGATACGGTCCGTATAAAATGTTTCTGTATAATCACTTTCTGTCCGTCACAAGCTCCACACACGGTTATGTGTTTTTAACAGTTTTCTTTCCCTCCGAAGTCTCTGAGTAGCGAGAAGGAATCAAAGTAAGGACCTAAATTAATTACAAATTCAAAACTCCCCTTACTAGGGCTTAACAGTCGCGGGCTAACTATACTGCAGGGCCTGATCTGAAGTGACGTCAGGCGCTAACCAACATGAGCAAGATTAAGATGAAGAAAAATCCAATTACGGCAGCTACCACCTTATTAGTAGAGAAACAGGACCCAGGACAGTCACACAATGACCCGGAGGGCGAATCCCGAAGGAAGAGACTTTGGGAACCTCCGGATCCTTTCTGGGAACAGGTAAACCCTAATCCAGAGTAAAGTACAAAAAGAAATCACAACTGTTTACAGAAATTTACACCATAGAAGAAAGATAATAATAATAACAAAAAATAATAATATTAATAATAATAATAATAATAATAATATTAACAATGTAGATATATTTTGTATTCCTACATCCTTGTGTTAAACAATGTACTTGTCAGACAGCTGCCAGAAAATCGAGACCTCTCACTTGTTCTTGCACTTATGCTTCATTCTCAGAGGCAACAGATGAAATCATTTAAAGGTCATTACACAAATTCTTTACCTCTTCCCCCCCCAACTTTAATGACCTCAAATCACTAACAAACTGATAATGCAAGAAAACCGCCTACAAACATTCAAAATATACTTCATTCAAACCCAAACTGACTCCTTGCTTTGAAGTATGGACTCATCAGAAGAAACGCACTTTCCAGACAATTGCCAGAAAAAGGAAAAACCTCTCAACAACTCAGACACCTTGTTTGGTTGTGGACGTCAGATGTGATCCAAGCTAGAAGCAAGAGCAGAGTATACGTCCTTATCCTGGAGCCTCCGTCACGGATGACTGCGTACAGGAAATACATGCACTGGCCTACAGTGTAAGCTTGTAGCATCCAGAACTTTAGTTATTTGATTGTTGTATTGTTTTCTAACAGCCAGGACATGTTAGGGAGTGGAGGAAACAAATTCCAAATTAAAACTTTATAAAAAAAAACACAAACTATCCCCACCCAGATGTAATCTTACACAGTTTCAGGACCAAAACTAGAAAATAAAGCAAATTAACCAATAGGGTCTTAAAGGAACAACGTCCAATCACCCCAGCTGTTAACAATGACAGATGCAATGTGTACAGTGCTGACCCCCTGCTGGCAGTGTACTTCATTTCCTTTATAGGATGTGGTAACAAGGGGTAAATGTATCAAACTTTCTAGGAAGGAAAGGGAGATGTTGCCCATAGCAACCAATCAGATTTTAGCTATTATGTTCTAGAACGTACTAGATAAATGATAGCTGGAATCTTATTGGTTGCTGTGGTCAACACCTCCACTTTTTCTTTTTAAAAGTATTTTAATTTCCTATGGATGGATTAACCATACTGTATACGGTGTTGTTTGTTTGAAATGGGACAGAAAGTTCCAGTCACACTGCAATATTTATATCACTCTCTGACCCACCCACGTGACTCATTTTACAGCGTTATCAAACTTCCTGATTAATTTACAATTGCGGTCACCTTTGCTGAGTACATTCAATTTTGCAAAACACACTTGACACCCATTAACCCCAGGTAACTGCAATGACAGTATCCGGAGCAGTGATATTTTTCTACCAGTTGGAACGGGTCATTTTAGATGGTCGGATCTATGGGAGAGGATATCATTTTCCACGCTTGCGAGTCAGATTTTGAAAAAGGCAGCCATAGGTGTTTACAGACATTAAAGGGGTGTCACCTGGACATGTCTCTTTGGCAACAAAACATCTTCAAAGACGACAGAACCACACAATGTTCTTGGTGATAAAAGCTAAAGAGGTCACCAGGAATCTCCTGTAGACGGTGGTGTTTGCCGTAGAGCAGAATTTGTTCGATGGAGCGAGGAAGTTCCGTGCCCAGTGGGGGAAGGTGCCCTCGTGTTGTTAAGCAGTGAGAACGGGATTTCATTTTGCAGAGTGAGATTATTGAAGTGCGGTAGATGAGGCACACCGTTAGGGTCATCCCTTGCGGTTGTAATACGTGATGACTTGCTGGAAATGTGTAGAATGTAGATCAGAACAGACAGTGCTATAGCACAAACCATCATCATCATCATCATTTATTTATATAGCGCCACTAATTCCGCAGCGCTGTACAGAGAACCCATTCACATCAGTCCCTGCCCCATTGGAGCTTACAGTCTAAATTCCCTAATATAGACACACACACACATACAGACAGACAGAGAGGGAGAGAGACACAGACAGAGAGGGAGAGAGACACAGACAGACAGAGAGGGAGAGACTAGGGTCAATTTTGATAGCACCCAATTAACCTACGTGTATGTTTTTGGAGTGTGGGAGGAAACCAGAGCACCCGGAGGAAACCCACGCAAACACAGGACGAACATACAAACTCCACACAGATAAGGCCATGGTCGGGAATTGAACTCATGATCCCAGTGCTGTGAGGCAGAAGTGCTAACCACTGAGCCACCATGCTGCCCCAATCAACCCAAACAATAATACCTAGTGGGTGAAGGGCAAATCTAATATTGCCGGTACGGAGCATGTAAGGGAATGGAAATTTATAGTTTTACAATCAAAGCTTTATAAACATTGTAGAAGCTGCAGGTTTTCATTAACATAAAGCATTTTATAGGCTACTTAATGAGCGACTTCCTGGGCGCCCTGAGCACCAAACATTCAGAACTTAACAATGACTCCAACACCCCAAACATTGTTTCTCTCAAATAATTCAAACCAGTATAACATACAAGAAGCATTGGAGATACTCACACAAGACCATTATGTAATACACCCCTAAAGAATATATATTTTCCTGGTTGATGAGTCAAAACCTATAACCTACACTATGTGATTAAGTCTTCTGAATTAGAAAATGCTTCTAAAATTGGATTGGTGATTGCAATATGTATTTTCTAGTACTGGATATTCTGATTTGTAGCTGGAAATATTCAAGAAATCACCATTGAACAAAAGTACACTTTGATCCATTTTTTTTTATTTTTTTAATTGCAAATGTCTATGGAAAAGTTTAAATATCTAGGACAGGCGTTAGGATGTTCAACAGTTATTGCACCCTGGCTCTGTAGCAGAGTGTACGTTGTTATTATACTAACAGAGCTTATTCAAGATCATATAGTGTGGTTCACTCTATCTAAAAAATATGTCAAGTTTCACTGTTACACTGGGAGCTGATTAATATAAACACGCGTGGAAAGCCCACTAGTCAATAATGCAGGGCCATCTTTTCCATTGGGCACGATGGGCAGTTGCCCGGGGGCCCCACGGGCAAAGGGGCCCCATAGGCACAGCTCTTAATGAGAATAAATAATCCTGCAAAAGAAAAAAACCTGCAAAAAAAACCTTCAAGGGTCACAAGCAAGTACATCTATCTATCTCTATCTCTATATATCTATATCTATATCTGTATACATCTATATATCTATATCTAAATCTAGCGGCCCCGGTGCACTGCTTTGCCCCGGGGGCCCATAATGTTGTTAAGATGGCCCTGCAATAATGGTGAGACACAGATGCAGCATATACCTGGAGATTGCTGTGTGTCATCTGTTTATATACGAATCAGTGTAGGCTGGTAATACAGATGTACATATATCAGTCATACATGTAGAAAGATCACTCACCTGCAGCTCGTGGATACGAAACAGGAATCCTTTCAAGAAAAGCCAGTACAGTGATTCCAGCTGACTGGGACCAGGTAAGTCATCAATAGTCTTCAGTCTCCTGTCCTGTTGTATGTCTTCTCCTGCGACCCCCAGAGATGCCTTGTACCTCAGTGCGCTCAGCCTGCGTGGCGGCTGCGACAAGGTGCGACTTACTCTCCTGAGCAAAGTTATCATCATCCTGCAACTCTGTCCGGGATATCTCTCAATAAATCACCTCCAGCTGGAGTCCTGGGTCTATGAAGTTCAGTCTTAACTGTCTATCATCTATTGCAACATACTGTGCCCAAGTATTTGTGAATTCTAAAGTAAGAGGAGGGAGCTGAGGAGGGAGCTGAGGAGGGAGCTGACAGACACCGTCAGGACAGAGCAGCCGGGTCCTAGCGCCTAACTCCGTCATTGTCCAATTCTACAAGGTATTGAGCAGTTTCGTTTTACTACCTGTTCTCTAAAACATTTCCGAGGAAAAGATAATCGGAAAGACAAAAACCAATATAAAAAAAAAAGTGACCCGGAATAACATTTAGTAGTAATTAATGATATAATTATTTAATACAACTAAGCTCCATTGATACCAGTCCGTGCTTGTATGCCCGGGGGTGTAAATTAAACATATAGAAATGTGTAACATTCAAAAACCTAGTTTACGTGTCTTCTTATGCGGGAGATGAGATGATGGAGACAGATAATCAGCTCACCAGGGAGCAATTCTACAACCTCAGCACCACCTGCGCTAGCAGCAGTCACGTGATGTTTCAAACAAAACGCAACGCTTGTAAAACGTTACTACTAAAACGCAAGAGGACAATTGCTGCCAGAGGATGCGCTGCGCTGCGCTCCCGGCCGACAGGGAAATCGTGGGTAAGTCCAACTCAATAAAGTAATGATTACTCCTTTTTTTTGGGCTGGAACACCCTATCTGTCAGGTATTCGGGATAGGGGTGTAGGCAATCCAACAACTTCTTACTTGGCAGGTAATTTACTTTGGAAGTTTGGCAGATGCAAGTTTGCCTCCAGCTTTTCCCACCGAGTGTGGTTAAATAAATAAATAAATAAAAAATAAATAAATACGATATATGCAAAAGTTACATGTTTTAGTAAATTGCCACAGTAGTTATTAACAATTATTAAAGCTCTATTTAATTTCTAAGAACAAGAAAAGTGCACCTTTCAGTAGAAACTGATGTGTCCTTCAGCCTCCACTGCCTGCCCAGATAACAACTTCTTTGTTTTTTCATTTGATTGCAGGTTTACTCATATACTATTACACAAATAATAAAATATTGTAAATGTTTAAGAAAGCACAAAGCTTGAGTCTATAGGCAAACCGAGGGAGGGAGGGGGGGGGGGGGGTTCTAGTGCCTGGAAACCCCCCTCGATGCCTGGGGCACTGTATAATTGAGGTGGCTGGACCCTGCCCCCGCTTCACATAGCTCTGCTTGAAAAGGGAGAGCTGCGTGCACCTAACAGTAGTGCACGCAGCATTGACCATGTATATTGTGGGGATAGGAAGAGTTGGAGAGCAGCCAAGCACTGTCTAATATTATAGCTACGCCTCCATGCATGCTGGTCACGCCCACTGGTGGCGTGGTGTGGAAACCCCCCTCCAGAGCTGTAACTTAGAATTCTAGTGCCCTGGGCGAGAAAGACAAATGCCGCCCCCCTAGCCCTCAATTTTAACCAAATTAACCTAAAATATTCCTAAATTGCGCGCCCCCCCCCCCCACCAGCATTGCGCCCTGGGCGGTTGCCCCTGTCACACAGCCCTAGTTACGGCCCTGCCCCCCTCTACAAATCCCGCGTTTGTCCCTGGATTCATACATAGATGGAAACACACATTATGAGGACAATATTTTATTTGTTGATTTACAGAAAGATTTACAATTGTTACATTCAGTCCAGATATATTCAAAGATTAGACAGTCTGAGGTAGCATAAGAAAATCTATTCCATTTACTACATTCATAATGAGCAGCGTGTTTAATTGTAGCAGTGATCCCTGTATGAAGGCGTAGATCATATTTCTCATTTTCTGTCACTAGAAATAACCATTTATATTCTGAATAGGTAAAAAGTACAAATCATCAGAGACGGAGACAAAGGAAACTCTCCTGATTGTTTGCATTAGGCACTATGTAAAGCACTAATAAAATCTAATGTAGATGGTTCTCGTTACACTAGTGCTCAAACAAAGAACAAAACATCTGTTTGTATATGAAAAGGTTACAGAGCCGCTAAACCTGTAGTACAAGTCCCCATCATACTGAAGATATTAATAACATTCCTAATCCTTGACAGAATGTGAGGTATTTGACATTGTGTTTACAGTGGTTGTGAAGTTAAGTGCATGGTGGTGTTTTCTGTTATCAGCCATTTCAGGGTGGGGAGGGGCAGGTATAGGGTTACTGATCGAAAACTCTCTTCACACAAACATTTTGTTTTTAAGAGCAACTAAATCTATTATTTGACATTAATATGAGCATATTCAGGACTGTCCCAATTCCAGGAGGCTTGTCCTGACATTTAAAGATTGGCCCATGTTCTGTGACTGTTGGGTTGCTGTTAAATTGTTCCCCCTTAAATGAAAAGTCTGCACAAAATACCTGCTTCCATTATCTTCTGTCTATAGGGGAATCTGGTAGTACCTACAATCCATGGCATTCTCTGTCATTTGGAGTACAGTAATTAAGGGTCAGTACAAAATTATATATCTAAAATTTGTGACAGAGTGTTTTGCCACAAGTCTCTAAGAGAGGAGACAGGTATTTAGCTGACAATCTACAGAGTAAGGATTGCAGACAGTTACATATTTGTACAGTAGCGCACCTAGGTTATAGATATACGGGTGGAGGACATATGTGTGACAAAATAATAGCAAAGGATCTGATTTAACTTACATATTTTGTGTAGGTTTTGAATGATCTTTTTCTACAGTTAACAGCCACCTGTTAGGGTGTATCTGCAGTGAGAGTAATTAAACAGAACACCTGCAGAGATCTCCTCTTTAAAGGCAAGGTGGCGGTGTCACCTGTCCATCAAGGTAGGGCTGTGGGAGGAATGTAAACTATTTAACCCCGTCTTTTTCTCTAATACAGTGTGACCCACACCAGACAGTGGCCGGTGTCTAGGGAGCTGGTCTCTGTCTATTTAGCATTAGGGTCACAAGAAAGTGTGTGGAGCTTTATGTTGTTGATTAATTTGCCATCCTGACAATAAAGCAAAGTAAAAAAGCAAGAAGTTGTTCCTGTCTACATCACCAAAAGGTGCTTGTGCCAATAATAAAAATATATATTTTAAAAAATGTTTCTTTGAGAAGTCATAATGGCGTTCTCCAGCAACAACTAAAATTAACATGTCTACTTCTTATTAGTGGTACACTGTGAAATAGCGGCACTTGTCCTTGCTGCTTTTTAGGTAGGGGGAACCCCTTTTAATAAAGTTATATATTTTAAATGTTAAAATTGTTTCACTTTTTTTTTTTTTTGAGTGTCAGTCTGCAATTAGTATGATGGTATTAAATAGTTAAAAAAAAAAAAAAAGAAAAGTTTACCATGAATGAATTAATTCTTATTTTCAACTGAATATTTTGTACACTATATTCTCTCCATGCTCGTATCTCAAGAACAGCACTTAGTGGAGGTCATCTGACACAATAGTGTTTTGCATTTTGCTGACTCTGGTTAATTTATGCTGCAATGTTACATTGGGAGGGAACTTGTTATGATTCATACGCTCTTGCCAGAAATTGGAGGTTTATTGGGCGTCCGGGAGTCAAAACAATTCTGGCCACCGATGTAATTTCTCCACCTTGGGGGTCGGGTCTGACTTCATACTTCCTAATCATCTGGGGATAGAAGTGAACATCAAGAATGAGATAAAGATATGTTTATAAATATATTTTTACTGAACCAATTTAGGTTAGAAAAAAGGATTAAAGATAAAATAACATTTACAAAACAAGCGCTTTGTTATGTAAACTTAAGTTTGCTGTTTTTAACAAAGTAAATGAAGTAACTAACGTTAAGCTTTTAAATGATATTCTGTCTTGTTGTCAGGTATAAATTTGCTATGTCTACCAACTGATGCTAAACTTTTACCACTATAGGTAGATATACCCTCCCTTAGTTGAACACTGGGTACCTTCCCCTATAATCCTGTTTTTCACCAGCTGCTCGGGTTAGTGGGAGGGGTCAGTCTGGTTGTCAGGTCTCAGCCGATTGGACATTGGTAAAATGCAGCAGAAGTGTTTAGGACTAAGACGAATATTTACAGCTTACCCGAGATAAGGCCAGATACATTTCCAACTCTGCAATCCGCCGCCCGACACAAGCTCGAGTACCGTAGCCGAAGGGGATGGAGCTGAACGGGTTATTCTTTATCTTCTGGTCGCGGAACCAGCGCCGAGGGTTGAATTTATTTGGTTCTGGGAAATTGCTCTCTTCCCGGGACATCACATAATGAGGCAATACAAACAGTGTCTACAAGACAAAGGGATTTCATTTATTTCTGGACCGACATTCTGCCTTCAAAGATAATTCAGAGAAAAATCCCCCAGCACACTGCTATAGCCAGCAAAGGAGCTGCCATTTCTACTGTAAATAAAAATGCAAAAGTCTTAGTTGCACACATTTGCAAATGTATGTTAAAGCCACCCGCCACTCCACGGCGCTTTTGCTAATAGGGTGGTCCTAACTCTAAGCAGTGAGAGTCCCATATATTTGGGCCATACATATGTGTTTTTAAATTGGGAGCTAACTTACCAGGAGATACCCTAGAAGCCTCCAAATGCGCCGTGGCGTGGTGGGTAGCTTAACATACATTTGCAAATGTGTGCAACTGAGACTTTTGCATTTTTAGCTACAGTAGAAATGGCAGCTCCTGTGCTGGCTATAGCAGTGTGCTGGGGAACTTTCTCTGTGTTTGTTCCTTTCAGGATAACCCCACCCTTTCAAGCACTTGCTATGAGCCTATAAATTGATTGAGTAACTTCCACTTTTGTATTTAAAGATAAGTCGAAAAAATGTCTTCCTTTTTCTAAATACAGTAACACGAGGTGGCCACAGAAAACACAATTTTTCTGCCTTGTCTCCTAATGCCTGGATCTGCGGCCTTGTGGCCACACCGATAGTCAGATTGTACAGAAGTCCTGTGTGTAAGTGTTCTGAGGAACACGGCGTGGCCAATGAGAGATGACAATAGTAGGTTAATGTTACATCACTAAGAATGTAAATAACACTTATGAAGTGTAAGAATATGAGCGCTCCTCAATCCTGATCCACTTACATCTTTTGGAAAACAATAGTCTCCAATGATTATATCCTTCTCAGCGGCCACTCTGGCGTTGGTTGGCACAACGGGGTACATCCTGAATAAAACACACCATGGTTGGTTACTTTTAAGGCGCAGGTACATATGCCATCTCCCATGATTATATAGGAAGTGATTAATAAAAATACAGCAATGATTTTTCCACCCACTAGATAAATATTTCTTAGCAACATGCTTCACCCAAAACCCGTTCTATCGATGACTATGCAGTGCCCTCTAGCAGAATTTTATTACTCCCCACCCACCCCCATAATGAAGATACATACCGCAGTGTTTCCTTAATCACAGCCTTCAGCAGTGGCATTTTGGAGATATCTTCGGCAGTGGGAATTCTTTCCCCTGGAATAACTGTGCTCACCTCCTGGTATAGAGAATTTTGCATCTCCTGGTCTCGTGACAGGTGGTATAAGGCCCAGGATAAGGTGTTCGATGTCTGAGATGGGGGTGGGGGGAGAAGCTTAATATTACAGCTCTATAGCCGTGACCACACAATACCTGTCATTAAGCTATAGCTGCAAAGCACAAAATATTAGGTACATTCCAGTAACTTAATATATATCATAAATTGCTTAACCGGTTCTTGCACCTGCACTACAAAAAGACTTATCGAATGTGTTTCTTATGGTGTTAAATCACTGTAGTGAACAAAACTTCTATCAAGAAAAACTAGGAGCACATTTAAAACAATTAAAATTTTTAACAATTCTCTCTTTCATCTAAGATAGAGATTGTATACTAAGTCTTTCTTTTTATTATTGCGCCTAATATTTTTGCTGCATCCAACCTTTGTATTGTGATACGCTGGTTGGTCGTTGCAGGTGTAAGGGAGGTGTATAATTTTACATAGCTGTGACACCTTCTCAGTGCCTTCAGTAACCGATTACAGAATAATGCTGGCACTTGCTGTCCTTCCATTAGGAGGCATTTCATCTGTTTAACAGTCGTTTGCTCTGATTTTCCCAACTTTTTCTCCTTTTGCAGTAACCTGGACTGAATTAATCTATGATGTTATAAATTGGTGAGTACAGCAACTGGAAAAATTGGGTCAAGACCACAATCCCATCCAACCTCAAACATTGGATAGTAATGAGCAGGTTTGACATAAGTCGGGGGATTAGCTCTTGTAGAGAGCAAAATTTTCTTCTGAGGGAAGAACACTCCCTCAAAACCGAACGACATCATAGAGATTGGTGATTTGGATCGATTTCCGATCCAACCATGCAGCTCCAAGAGCCGGACAGTAAGCTAGAGATGGGATACCATAAGTTCCATAGATTGAACCATAAGCATAATGTTTGATATCTGGATGAAAACCATAACCAAATGACAAAACAAACATCTGTATTGAGGCCATGACTTTGGCACAGTCCTGTTCGGTAGAGGACAGGCCGAAAGGTAGTGTCCGAAACTGAAAGTATTCTCCCTGGGAATCAAAGCAGAGTAAGCACTGGTGAATCTCCCTCAATAGGATATGAATATAGGCATCCTAGATGACCAGGGAATCCAGAATTCCCACTTATCTCATGGCCAGCTCTTTTGGTCCCCTTTAGAAGTCCATGGCAACTTCGTTTTCGGCAGTCTGTAGCTATTGCGGCAAAAATCTTGTTTGAGTCTATTCAGGGAAAGTCAGGAATGCTTCCCACCCATAGCATCCATGATTATCTTCTCTAATTTGGACACAAAGTGGACCTTCTCTCAAAAAGGCAGTGAACACAGTATTTTCTGCTTACAAGATGTGAGTCGGAGCTCTCTCTGCACCACCCCTGAATTTGCTGAGGATCAGGTCATTAGTCTGACAGAATCAAGCTGTGCCCATTTTACAACCCCTCCAAGTTGTTCCACCCAAGTGAATGTGGTTTTAGCCACTCGATGAGCTGCAAAGACTGACCAAAGCGAAAGGTGGAAAATAGGTTCTTCCAAAGACCTGGTCCTAGGGGTCTTTAAAAGGTGCTGTATCCAGAAGAGGATTTTTGGTCCTAGTTGGCCATGAAACTGGAGGTTCCATTGTTGGAGAAGACTTCCACAGCTCAATCAACTTGAGGGGAAAAAGGTTTCCAAAGTGCTGTGCAAAAGCATTTGTCAGGTTCTGTCCATTCTCGCTTGAACCCTTTAAAGAGCTTATCTGTGGGAAAAGCAACTGTCCAATGGGATCACTTTCCAAAAAGAGCGTGGATATTGAACTTCGTTCTGATTGTCTACAGCGGAAAGTACTACCTGACAAGGATGTTTGTGGAATTGTTTGCAGGGAGAGAGTGCTTGGATTCTGGAGGGGATATTGAACTGCCTAACGATCCATCCTAGTTATCTTCCATAGTTTCGCTAATGTAACGCAAAGCTCCATACCACACTATGTCAACGTGAATGGTCCTATAGAAATCTGTACCCTTTTTATTAATTTTATGTGATCTAGTGGGTGAGTCGTACCAGACAAGTCGAGACCCAAGGTGGAAGTCAGAATGCATACTGCCTTAATACTTTAGTGATGATGTTCATTATTTAAATACCGTGTCCACTCCAGCCAGTAGCAGCTCGGCCACACTGCCATACACCTCCTTATTGGTCAGTTTGCCACTGGACAGTAGATACGTCAGGTACTCCCCCTGTACCTCCTCCCCACGGTCCAAGCGAGCTTGTATCTTCTCCATCTTCTCATCAATCAACTTGTTCCCTAGAGTTCAAAATATATCCTCATTAAACAGTACACTATTGTGACCTACTAAACAGAAACATAGGTGGATATCTGCAAGCTTTATACACCAGGAATTCCTGAATTTTCATAACTCCCAATCAAAAAGTCATTGTGGGGAACATGGTGCATGTAGATGGCTGATACCAACAATAAGCAATACCTATATGGTTTGTAACATGCACGTAACGTGGCCTGCATGTTGAAGAAGGAAATGGAGACCAGAGGGAAGCTGTGGATAGAGTTTGTTAGCAGAAGGAGCAGGGTCCTCAAACAGCACAAGGTTCCTGTCAGGATGGTGCTGGAAGATTGTGATCTCAAAGAAATCTCTGTATATAAATTCAAACATGCAATTTTTTTGAGAGCCCCTCTTGCCTTTACCAGTTGTTTGGTTTGAGATGCTTACAAAAGGGCAAGGGAAAGGCCAAAAGTAACCCTTGCCCTAGCAGGGCCAGGCTGATTGTGGGCGCACACTATGTACACGTGCCTTAGAGCAGAGAGGGAGGCACAGACTCCCGCCTGGCCACTGCTACTGTGTGCCTCACGTCCATCAGACACGTGTACATAGGGTGTGTCTGCAGGCAGCCTACCCCTGCTGAGTGTGAAGGAGGGGCCAGGGCCCACCAATCACTGTGTTGGTGCCGCCCCCTAAGAATAAGTCTAGATCTGACTCTGATGTAGATCTTGTGCTGTTTTAAAGCACTTGTGACTAAGTTAAAGCTCCTACAGTTATATCGGTGGACATATGCTATCTGCAAGAGCTGCCTGGAGACACTCGCTATAAGCGAAGAGTGACCAAGATAGGAGTCCCAGACATTTTACGTATTCAAACTCACCGAATTCAAAGATGTTGTCCCAGTTTTTAATGTACAGGTTATAGTAGGGTAGTATATTATTGGTCCACGCGGGAAAAATGCTGACGAAAACTGAATACTTCAGCATGGCACCTATAGAATCAATAAAATTCCTCGTCTCGGGTGGAATGTTCTTCTGCAAACACCCAATACGGGTCTCAAACAGGATGTACGAAATTCCTAAAATATAACAAAAGTGGATATGATATAAAACACACACACACACACACACACACACACACACACACACACACACACACACACACACACACACACACACACACACACACACACACACACACACTCTATTTAAGTAATTAATGAGATTTGGATGTTGCATTATTTATTGTTCTGATATGAACAGTGTGTATATTGCCTTTTTTTTTATGTTTACCTTGAATCCCCATGCCATGGGTGTTTGAGCATGTAGCTATTTTCTGGGGAAAGAAAATTCATATAGACCTGAACAAACTGAATGAGTTATAGAGATATCAGAAAGCAAAAAGAAGTCAATTCGGTGCACTAGAGCTCTGGAATTCCATTTAGGGAAAAGTATCATGGAACATATGATAAAGCTTAACTTTTATTATATTTGATAAGAATCAGTGAAATATTAAAACCATTTAACAGAAAAAATATATATAGCCATATTGTGAAATATTTTAAAATCAGCTGGATGCACCTATTGCCATTTCCTCTATCTTACATATGATACTCCCCAGACATATAAACACTAATTTGATATAGCTGAATGCTCTTATATAATATAATAATCCCCCACTTTTTTAGATTGATAGGTGATCAATACATAATATCTGGTATCAAGTAGTTTATGGGGTTTATATAGTGGGAAAAAGGCAGATCAGAGTGTATGTGATCGCTAGTTAAACTGCTAGTTCCAAATAATCAGCTGCTTCCTCTGAAGATGAATAATAAGGGAGGTGAATAAGCACACACAGCGAAACGCGTATTGGCATCTCACTGGATGCACCAGTTGATCTTTCAACTTATAGGGGAAAAAGCCATAGTTTAGCTCGAGCATTTAGGAGGCAGACAGTAAACCATCTCTCTTATTTTTTATTCTTAGAGGAAGCAGCTGATTATTTGATAAGACATTTTGCTCCATTAAAAAGCCACAGTTTATCTAGAGCATACAGGAGGCAGATAGCAAACCACCTCCCTTATTAGTCATCTTCAGAGGAAGCAGCTAATTATTTGGAACTAGCAGTTTAATTAGCAATCACGTACATTCTGATCTGCCTTTTCCCACTATATTAACCCCATAAACTACTTGATACCAGATGTTATGTATGGATCACTTATCCGGGAGAACCTTGTATCCATCTAAAAAAGTAGGGGATTATTATATTATATAGGAGAGCATTCAGCTATATCAAATTAGTGTTTATCTTGCATATGATACTCCCCAGACATATATAGGAAATGGCAATAGGTGCATCCAGCTGATTTTAAAATTTCAGAATATGTCTATATATATTTTGTCTGTTAAATGGTTTTAATATTTCGCTGATTCTTAATAAATATAATAAAAGTTAATGATACTTTCCCTAAATGGAATTCCAGAGCTCTAGTGCACCGAATTGACTTCTTTTGCTTTCTGATATATTCTAATACAGTTTCAGGTAGCACCCCACAAAAAGTATTTTATTATAAATAAATACTTTTTGATGTGTCTAAAAACGTAATAGTGGGTTTTTGCTCTCATCCATTGGTGCGACAGCCACTCCCTTTTCCCTTTCCCAATGGTGTGAGTTATAGAGATGTCTGAATTTGTATTGTAATAAAATTGTTTTGTTTTTTCTATACAAGGTTATAGGCAGGTGTAAGGCACGGCCATGGGAGCTGTGTTTGCACTGCTTTACCCACGTCTACGCCTAGGTTGGTGCATGATGATGATTTTGGTGAGCACATCTCTCTCTCTCCTGCTATATTAACAATGTATTCATGGTGTGGAGAGCTACTTTATAACAATTACAAGAACTTGTCAAAAATTACTCGAAATATTAAACAGATGGATACAGTAAGTTTTTGGGATATCCAGATTTTGGACTTGACTGTTAGAAGGATGGACTTATAGACTCTGCATGGACACTTATGAAAATCCCACCTTAGGTAATCATGTGACAAGTCATCACCTCAAATAACACGTCTTGGAATTTGTACAGGCCAATTTTTTACAATTTTATGTAATTGTTTGAAAAATTATAATTGTACGAGAGAAGCTTGCAATCTAGACACTAGAATTACACAAAGGATGTAGCCAGGAAAAAAAATGATTAGACAGTGTTTTAATAGTTTACATTTTAATGCCAAAAAAAGTTAATCTGGTGAGATTTATAGGTCTCACTGGAGGTTCCTTCAGCAACTACATAGAAATAGGTAAGATAGATGGTTCCTATCCACAAATTTCTAGTGAATCTATGAGAATGGCAAAAAGCAAATCTTCCCGATTACAACATAACAATGTGAAGGCAGAAATGGGGTCACTGCACAATGTGCAAATACATCGGTCATTGTGAACATATTTCACCATAGTGAAGGCGGAAGATCATTTACAATAAGATCCTTTATAAATTGCAGTGCATGAAGAGGTTGTCTGTCAAACTAAATGTCCATGTAATTAACTTTATATAAGGAAAACCAAAAGGGAACTAAACATGCACAATGGGGAAAATAATAGAAATATCAAAATAGAATGGAAAAATATCCCTTACGGTTTTACATTTGTAATAATGTCATAATATTCAGGCCTCTTTTAAGAGTATTTAAAATCTATAGCTTAGAACTAGGAGGGGTGACCATGATAGCAAATAATTGCAATATTCTGGAAACCAAAGGGTTAAACAATGTGGTGAATTTGGCTTCTGTTATGGGCAGCACGGTGGCTCAGTGGTTAGCACTTCTGCCTCACAGTACTGGGGTCATGAGTTTGATTCCCGACCATGGCCTTATCTGTGAGGAGTTTGTATGTTCTCCCTGTGTTTGCATGGGTTTCCTCCGGGTGCTCCGGTTTCCTCCCACACCGGTAGGTTGGCTGCTATCAAAATTAATCTCTCTTTCTTTTTCTCTCTTTCTCTTTCTCTTTCTCTCTCTCCCCCCCCCCCCCCCAATGGGGCAGGGACTGATGTGAATGAGTTCTCTGTACAGCGCTGCGGAATTAGTGGCGCTATATAAATAACTGATGATGATGTATTTGAAGTTTAAATAAGCATTCTGTAATATACAGAGCACTTTAATTAAGTTTTTGAAACTTGTTTTAGGAAGAGAATGACTATCGCTATATAAATGGGTTGTTTGCACTGTGGTCACATGACCTGTATAGATGGATGAAATGTGTCGCAGTGATGTCATCAAGGAGCGTCACCGATTATTTGTGTTGTTGTATTAGTTGTTCAGGGATTATGTTTGAAAGGGAATAAGTGGATTTCACCCATTCCGGCTGAGATTGGCCCCATTGCTTTGTATAAAAGAGGTTCACAGATGGAAGTATCCTGAAATATAGAGAGGCTCTTAAACGTACTTCGCCACAGGTAGAGTAGAGCACAGCGCAGCTGATGCAAAACCTCTTTTTCTTCTTGTTTATTTTGAAGGCTCATGAATGATATTAATGCGAAATTATGTAGAAACTTCTGAAGGTCACTGAACCGGAGGGAGCCTCTGTTCTCTATAAATGTATTAAGCACAAGAAGAACTTGCACTTCTCTGTTCCAAACAACCAAAGCAATCAAACCCGCAGCTATGGATTATTAGTGGCTAAGCGGCCACCTTGTTATCTGCGCTCGGCTTGTTCAGGCTGGGGGATACTGTTCTCCTTGTCCTTTAAGTTTTCCTCTTTTACCAATAAACCCTCCCTGAGGAAGGATGGGGCCACCAGGGGCCAGGAAAGTGTAGATAAGGAGTAAGGTGCAACGCACGAGACCAAGAGCAAGAGACCATCAGGCACCCACAAATGTTGTCCCCATTTCCTGCCTCCCTGACCATTAAGAGTTGCTCCCACTGGACTCCTCTTATAGCTTCACCACCAGAACATCCATCATGTCAGAGCTGCCTCTATCTACCCCCTGCTCAGCTGTGACTGCCTCTCTCTCCCCTGTCCTGTGTGTAACTGACCCCCCCCCCCCCGTGTACAGATGATACATTGATACATCGCTTAGATTGTAAGCTCACATGGGCAAGGCCACCTTTACCTTCTGCTTCATGTCTTAGTATATAATTTGTTTATGTCACGATCCCCTCACTGTAGAACACTGCATAATATGTCAGCACTTCATGTATAAAAGATTATGATAATACAGATATCTATCTTGTTTTGTTTTGTTTTTTTCCGCAAGGTTGCAGAATTCTTTCCAGATTTGCTCTTTTGACCAATTCGTGTATTTCTAGTAAAGTATGGTGAGTAACGATGTCTAAACACGCAGCTTCACAGGTCCCAACACGTGGGAATGTGAGTTATGTGTATATTGGGTCTTGGGGATTATACCGGTTGTTCCACTGATTAACCCTTTGATATCTGATCAGTTTGCCCTTGAATGGGGGCCTCTTGCTCCAGAAACCCCTGAAGCGATTTTTTTATTTTGTTTTTCAATCCTGAAAAGTAGAGAAAGGAAGAGGCACAAAGCAGGGAAGACTCTGAGTTAGGAGTGGGCAGGACTCAAGGTGTTGATCTCTGGGCGTGAAAATAAAGATGCATTTATCTTACCTTATACCATGGGGTATTACTCTATAGCAGACAATGTGATTTTTAGATACATGTATTAAAGAAAACCCTGATGTAGACCTGTGACTGGATCACTTATAAATAACTTATTTGTGGTTGGATCATGTACAAATAATTTATTGTAGAAATGTATTTCAATCAGAGGTGCAGGCACCAACATATAATTTGAAATGCACTTATCGTGTTACATTAGGATGTGTTTTTTATGGAAGTGTCATTATTTGGGTTTGTAACTTTGCTATAGGATGTCTGTTTGCTGATAGCAGGAAATGTATAAGTAAGTCTTTATGTAAAGTGACAAACATCTGTTTAGCCTGTATACCCAGCAGGGGGCCTCTGTCTGGCATGGCTGCATCTCAGATAATGCAAGCACCAAGTTTTAGCACATAACAGAGTAGTGTAAATATTGTTAGCTTTGCATTGCATGTAAATCCATGTTTGGGAAACATATATCATATCCTGATACTAAAAATAACTCGGACCTCAGGGGGCTGGCTTACCCTGTGAGGCTGTGTCCAAACTGTATAAAAAGAGAGAACTGGTCCACTGAAATGTATCATTGTTCTTGTTCCATCGGACCTGATTACTGGTACCTTCAATCAGTGTGACTGCAAATAAACATCACTTGCTTCAAAGACCTGCTTGAAAACGTCTTCCACGCTGAAAATCCTGTGACCTACAGATTAGACTCCAAATCAAATCCGTTTCCGGTTGTTTCTGAGGTTTGGACCCAGCTTCCCAGCACCACCGCTCTGTCCGCTACCCAGCAGCTCTGGCCAGTGTGATAGGCCAGGGGGGATCCATCCACAGCAACCCTGATCCATAGTAAGTGGTCATGGGTACCAGCCCAGATGTACCAGCGAGGGGGTACACTAGCAGTGACAGTTACCCAGAAGGAACCCGGTACTGGATGCCGGTAAGGAGTCCAGTGGTGGCAGCATTTGTAAGCCCCTCCTACTGCGGTTAGAGGGCGCATTTGGGATAATGAAAGGGAACGGTGGCAAAGTAAGCCCAGCCGGTTCCCAGCAACAACAGACAGGGTGGCATAGGCGGTCCATCCTGTTACTAGACCATGTTCTAAATACTAAAAGCATACTTTCCAACCTTTGAAAAGTTAATTCCGGGAGATCCCGGGCAGAGGGCGAGGTCAATTGCGTCACTTTGGCCCGCCCCTCGCGTCAAAATGCCGTTTTTGTCACGGGGGGGGGGGTGTATTTGGTAAGTTGGTAAGTTTACGTATGCAGGATACTTGCCTGCTCTCCCAGGAGTCCTGCGTGGTCCCGACATTGCCGCTTTAAATAAATATTCATTAAGGGCGCACTGACGTCAGGCACTACTGCCGGACACCTGTGCATTTGGAAGAAGCTACTGTCAGTGTTCTGGTACAATCGGATATCTGGACAGTCGCTGAACAGGTAAGTGTGTGTATTTTTGTTGTTGTCTTCTGAAATCGTTTTTCCTTTGTAGGTATCCTCGGTGTCGGATTTACCAGCATCGGTAAAGATACTACCACCGTTTCCTCGTGCCTGGAAACCCCCCTCCAAGCCTGGGGCACTGTATAATTGAGGTGGTTGGACCCTGCTCCCGCTTCACACGGCTCTGCTTGAAAAGAGAGAGCTGCGTGCACCTAACAGTAGTGCACATAGCATTGCCCATGTATATTATGGGGATAGGAAGAGTTGGAGAGCAGCCAAGCACTGTCTAAAATTATAGCCACGCCCCCATGCATGCTCTTCACGCCCACTGGTGACGTGGTGTGGAAACCCCCCTCTACAAATCCTGCATTTGCCCCGGCACTGTAGTATCTAATTTTTAATCGCATTCACATCCCCATTCATGCTAAATAGAAGCTCATTCATAATGTTTGCATATTAACTGGGCTTATTTCGCCATCTAGTGGTGCTTTAAGAGAGCGCTTAGTGGACTCATTGTTAGTCGCAATATTGTGGTTTTAAACTATTACCTAAGCATATTTTATATCAGAATCTTTAAATCCAATAGCAAACACTGTTGAATGTATTTATTATCCCATATTTAGTTATAGAGAATACTTTGTATCCTTTATAGATTCAATAGTAACTTTCACATGACTTAAATGTGTTTGATGTTAGACAATGATTTACAATAGATTATTCGTCTCTAAATCTTATCTCACTCTCATCCCTGTTTGTTATACATAAAGACATATTCACACTGTTACCAACCAGCGACACCATCTGCATGTCTCATACCACAATAATTATCATTTAAACTAATTTAGAAACTTAATATATTGCACTTTAAACACTGTTTAGCATGAGTAAATATCTGCAGCATTTATTAGTATCTCAGCTGCCTGTATTACAAAATTATATTTTTATTATTTTTTGGTTCACATTGATATTAGTTGACAGGCTCATATATATCCTACCATATCGCCGGGAAAGACAGATTTGTTTAATCAATAATATTTGAGCCGAACACCCCGTGCCTGACAGCATCTCAGAGCGGTGTTTTGGTAAACAAGCCTCGTCCTCCTTTATTACAATAAATAAGGTAATTGCAAAATCTAGATCTCATGGCTTTATGCCTCCAAAGTCCATCACTGAAAACGTTGGGAGACTGTCCCCTCATTTACAAATCCACATTCTGAAGACTTAGGATGTGGTGGTGGCCTTGGACGCTGCCAAGGATTTTGACTCTGTTGAACGGATCTATATTTGGGAAACTATCAGGAGATTGGTTCCACAAGGCAGAGGATTGGATGGTGCCACTTGCTGATATTCGCACAACTGAGCAAGGAGGTGCGGAGTCTAACGCACCCCTGGTGTTCACCAGACAAGAAAGTATAGACTTGGCTGCAAGGGGTGGCAGGTTGTGGACAGTCACCAGCGAAGCAGTAGGTGATGTAAGAATGGTTAGACCAGTGGTTCCCAAACTGTGCGCCTAGGCTCTCTGGGGTGCCTCAACAATCTCACAGGGATGCCTCAGCCAGAGCCTGTGGTAAGCAAGGAGGGGGACTTCATGGTAATAATTTTGGCTTAAGGGTGCCTTGAAAAAAATTCTGGAGACCTAAGGGTGCCTTGAACTGAAACAGTTTGGGATCCACTGGGTTAGACGATCAGAACCAGCCAGGATGTGAGTACAGAAGCAGATCCAGAGAATAGTCAGGAGTTAAACCGGAGAACTCATAATAAGCCAACTCACAGTCTAAAGGAAGGTCAGGTGACACGCTGAGTCAGGAGCCAAAGACACACTGGGACAAGGGAACAGGATACAGGTAAGTGGAGCAAGGATGAGACCTAATACTCTGGCACCTTACTGTTGCTTTAGGACAACTTTACGACATTATTGGGCCCAGAACAATGATCACATGTGTTGAGTCACAAATTCCTGTTGATTCTTTTCCCAGATTTTGGTCATTGGAGTTGACAAAGAATTTGCTTCAAGTACATCAGAATTGGGAGAATGTGCGTATTATTTTGCAAGTCTACCATAAAAACAACAGGGGGACTGTAGATATGCCAAATGTAACTGTTTCTCTGAAATGTTACAGCTATGATATTGTTCTCAGATCCAGTTTAGTCAATCTGTCTGACGGTGGTAACCAAAGGAAATGATAGATTGGTATCAAAATTATACTAAAATGATCTCTAGAGCTTGGGAATAAAATGTGTTATCACAGACAATGTCTTCTTGGATTCCATGTAGCTTCAGCATATTTGGAAATAATCTGACTAATTTCTCAGCTGAAGGTACAAAATGGACCATTTCAAATAAACAGTCAACAGTAACCGAAATCGCTGTGTGCTAAAGAAAAAAGATTGGGTTTCGTTCTATATTATTAATGCAACACTCTCATATACAGTGCACCAGGTTATAAAAATAAATATAAAAGTGAAGTGTGCCCGTCTAACGCCAAATATAAGCTCCATGGCTAGACGGTATGAGCTGTTTTTCAGCAGGGAGACCATGAGTGTGGAGTAAATGAACTCCACTGTCTTTTGTAGTACTGTTGAAGAATACAAGGTGGTAGTACAAAGGCAAATTGTTAGCAACAGAACCACTTTAGTGCTTTCCAATCTCCTTTAATAAACACTTGCACCAATAATTAAATTGTAGAGTATATGTTGTTTTCTTGAGTGCAAAAAGCATTTCCTCTTCTACAAATTAATGTGTGTGTGTGTGTGTGTGTGTGTGTGTGTGTGTGTGTGTTATTACAATTTAAGCCTAAAGAGTAAGGTCAGACATATTTTAGGATTGAGGATAGCATGAGAACTTCAGTCTAGTTTGTGGTTAAGCTTGGATTAGGGCTGGAATTAGATCTAAGCACAAACCTTGATGTAGAACTTGTACTAAAACAAAGAACGTCAGTATTTAGATTACTATGTTAAGGTTAGTATTTAGTTTCTTTAAATTTGTAACTTTCCATTTCTTTTGAAAAAGGGGGAGTTTATTCTTTGAAACAGTCTTCCTAAGGCTGGGTACACACCGGGGAATTTTCCGACCAACCTGTTATCTTTGCCAGATCATTTGTTGCATTTACCTGTGTTGCTGTTCCTGTTTCCTGGCTCCTGTTCTCTGAGTTCCTAGCACATCTATCTGCAGATCATCTCAGCCACTGTGTCTACTCCAGTATCCTGTGGTAATGCTCTGCAGATTATTGCTACCTGTTGTCTGCAGTTCCCAGCACATCTATCCGCAGGCCATCTCAGCCACTTTGTCTACTCCACTATTCTGTGGTAACGCTCTGCAGATTATTGCTACCTGTTCTACTCTTCTCACCACCTTTCCAGAAGTATCCAACCCTGCAATCCGCAGGCTACTCATCTCTCCACC
The DNA here is from genome assembly GCF_038048845.1 of Mixophyes fleayi. Lineage (NCBI taxonomy): Eukaryota > Metazoa > Chordata > Amphibia > Anura > Limnodynastidae > Mixophyes > Mixophyes fleayi. Next base: position 146,133,944 of record NC_134408.1, on the reverse strand, counting down.
TCTTCCAGAGGTATCCACTCTGCAATCCGCAGGCTACTCATCTCTCCACCTCTTCCAGAGGTATCCACCCTGCAATCCGCAGGCTACTTATCTCTCCACCTCTTCCAGAGGTATCCACTCTGCAATCCGCAGGCTACTCATCTCTCCACCTCTTCCAGAGGTATCCACCCTGCAATCCGCAGGCTACTCATCTCTCCACCTCTTCCAGAGGTATCCACCCTGCAATCCGCAGGCTACTCATCTCTCCACCTCTTCCAGATCCAGTATCCACCCTGCATCTCTCCATCGCTTTACAGCATTGCCTATCCCACTGTTAAGAACTGTGGGAATATTACTGCCTTACCAGTTTTGCATCCTGAACCTGTATTTCTAATAAACCACTTTGTTCACCTACTTTCTCTCCCTGGTTTTACCTTGGGAACCCTGACAATTTCCACTGCAAATTCCCATGTAAAGCAATCTTTTGCAATCTGAATCAAATAGTTGTTTTTTTTTAATGTATTTACATGTATTTAGTTTAGGACCGTATAAAGAATGTATTAGCATGGTATTGGTTGTTTAATGGATTAGCAGAATATTTGTTATTATTGGAAATAAGAGCTGATTCACGCTCTGAATGTCTCATTCATTAGCAAACCTGATCTATAACCGACTTACCTTCAAAAGCGAATCTGTACAAGGTGTTTGCGATGTCGTTCACCATAACTCCAGATGGTGTTTCCATCATTTTGTCATCCAGCATGACCAGCAAATCCGTCACTACTTCATTAACCACCCCGGTGTAGAGCATGGCCTCTGCTGGCTTCAGCATCCTCTTGTTGAGCACTGAACGCAGAGTGTACCATCGGTGGCCTTCCCTGCAGAGACAGGTCAATAGGTTTTCAATATTAAAGGCTAATTGTGCTGTTGGATTTTTTTATTTTTAAACATAATCACCCACCCCTTTATCTCCCATGTCATCATGCAGCTTCTTGCCACAGACGTTTAAAGTCCCAGCACCAATAGTTATCTCGCTAAATGCAAATACCCAATTGTAATGTGCTACGGAATTTCCTGGCGCTATATAAATAAATTATGATGATGATAATACCTTTCAAAGTCTCACCTTTGGAGTATCCAAAAGTAGTGCTCCCTGAAAAACAGTTATATTAACTGACGGTATTGTGGATTACAGAAAAACGCTGTTGGTGCCGTCAGCCAAGATGAATTCTCAGACTTTGGAGACGTTTCGTATCAGGGAACACAGAAGCCGACTTTTCAGAATGACCTTTACTCACCCGTACAAACTGCTCTTCCTACGATTTTACACCTACTTACCTATTGCAGTAACCTGGGCTAATATTATTATTTAATAAACAATGAATTACTGTAAATTACTGCAATAAAAAGACAAAGGTGGACAAATCAGGAGCAGGGTGCTCTGCAATTGTTGGGTTATGCTGGATGGTCAACAATATAATGATCTGCTTTTGATGGAGAGCCACAGGTCCGTTCCAATGAGCCACATCTGTAGACTCAGCAGTCTAATGATCACCTGCAACTGACTTGTATTCTTCCATACAGGACCCATAAAAAATATGACACCTGTTCTATGGGAAGTAAGGGGACTAATTGGGGTGAGGGTTCTCTGGCACCCAAGATTCACTGCAGCGACAGCTCTTACTAGGGTTTGTAGTAGCTCTATATCAAGTTAATTGTAACAATCTAGAACAGTGGTTATCAGCCCTCACTCTCAGGGAACATTTTGAGGATCTCCTCCAAGGATCCACTGATTATTTCTCCTGTTCTCCTCCTAAGAGATCAATTATTGGTCAGGCTTGAACACAGGTTCACAACCACAGATCTAGATCCACGTTCCTCAACCTTTTCTTATTAAGTATCCTGCTACATCTATAGCCTAATCTTACCCAAAGCACAGGTTGTGGAGCTACAGGAAAGCAACCATTAGGGCTTCCTCCTGCAGCATCTGTATTAGCAGGGCAGCGACTGGCTGGGTGAATAGAGGTAATTGAACCGGGGATATGCGCTCCTGTCTCCACCATAGCCTGTCTCTTTGTAGATATACGGAATCCACAGGTCTGGAAACTCTTAATTGCAGCTGTTTAATTTACTTCATCCATTTGCAGATGAGCTGCAACCAATCATCACATAGTGAGGAAGGGGGGGCTGCCCCACCTCCTTCTGGTTTTAAACCCTTGATAGATGCAGCATTTCAACCTGATACCTGAATGTAGTAGATTTCATTGAGGTTGCAATGGGGGGACCACTGTCCACATTAGATTACAGAGCCATGCTGTAATACTGTACAATTCTGTGTCTGTTAACGCACTCTGTAAAAGGACCGTAGGCCAGGCCTCGGAGACGCCGGTGCATTTTCCATACTTCCATGTCGCTCCTCATAGGATATTTTCCCTCCTGCCGTAATAATTTCTCCAAAAGATCAACGTCAGCAATATACACAGTTTTATATCGACCAAGGGAGGATTTCCACATAGGACCATACTTCTTCTTGTATATAGCCTGAAAGACAGAAGAGAGAGTAACTACTGATCACTAAGCATCCTTTCTGAATATTTGTGCGTTGCAGCCTGCAATCCCTCTCTAACATCTCGTAATCAGGAGCTCCAAGAGCCGATAAGAGGGAAGAAGCTACGGCAATTGCTCAGCAAGTTATCCGAACACTGTTCACTCCTGCCTGTGAGAAGCACTACACTGACAGGGAAGTGACCTGTGGTCAGGTCATTTACTAACCAATCATCCTTCTCATCATTGTGAATGACAGGGATATGAATTATGGATGGCGGCATAGTGAGAGGCAACATTGTCTCCCCTTGCTGTCCCCTATTTCCTGTCCACTGAGTAGATTTAATTCCCCTGTAACAACGTCTGTGGCAACTCTCATCATATAAATAAAAAAGCGAATTTTAAAAATGTTACTTCCAAACAAAATTAGGAAACTGGATGTAAATGGCAGTTTTGTGCGTACAATCCGCAAGTTTACTCATACACCGCAGAGCGCAGCAACGGTCAATTCATCTTCAAGCGCAAAGGACACTTGCTACAGTTTACGATTTCAGAGAGAGAACGGGGCTGGGAAGGGGGTTTTGCCTGTAGTCAATGTACAGTAAGGGCGTGCAAATCTGGAGTGCACACAGCAGCGTCCGATTCAAGATCTGGGCATCTCAAAGTACTTATTTTGACTATGTTATCAATATTAATTGAATAGCTTTTTCATTTTGCGTGCATTCTTCTGTGACTTAATATCCCACATATATATTGAACGTATCCTACAGTGTCTGGTCTAGTACAGCAGAGGGGACCTACACACATATTCATCACCACACGTATCTTCACATCTGTTCCTTATCAAATTGGGCCGTACACATACCCGATTTATGTTTGTTTTAAAACAAACCCACATTGCGCTCAATATGCGTGCCTTAATGAATCAGACCTGCTGTCCAATGTGGATAAATGTATGGTTATGCATTTTTGGAGTAATACATATGCACCTTTTATCCTACAAGGAGGAGGATCCAGGTGTACCCGTAGATCATAGACTTGACAAAAGTTTGCAACGCCAACCTGCAGCATCTGGAACCACCTTGCATTAAAGGAAACAAGCTCCAAAGGTACAAGTAAAATGTTGTCCCTTTATGAAGGGTTATGAAAGATCTCTGTCTTCTATTTTCACTCACAAGAAAAATAGACATTTATGGAGATATGTAATATATAAATACATTCATGCTCTTTATTAAAGGCATTCATCAAAGACATGAAGCAGAACAATACAGGAGCCAGGAAGGAAATGTTTCTCCTTTCTGTGCAAGTTATAATATGCTTTATGGAGCGGGGTCTTTTTCCTTCTGCTGATCGTTGGTCCTCAATTCATACAAATATACAGGTTAGTGCACCTTATTAATAATAGTAATAATAATGACACTGCGTGTGAGAAATGTTAAACTTCCAGTATTGCAAGGGTTATTTACTAGGAATGCATGTACAGGTCCATTAGTTGATTTTATTTTCTGGACCCACCTCTTTACCCCTTGTAGAGAGCATTTTTGTGATCAGGGGACAAAGCAAAGCAATAGTGATCATTATACAAAGCAGACCCTAGTCTGGTGCCAGTTATACATAACAAATCAATTTCTAGTGGCAAATATGCTAAGTTAATCTTTTCCTAACATCTAGTATACAAAATAGACCACTTTATGCTGCTTACTCTGCAAAATACACCCATTTTGTATTTCTGTTATGTGTGTTACTGCAAATCTGCATTACCCGAATTCACGTCAAGACGCCTTTACTGTACCCGCCCAACTTTAGAAAAGCCCATTCCCCCCCCCCCCCCCCCCCATCCCTCTCCAGGCATAAGTGTCAGACTCGCTCAATATTTCATAGGCGGATATGCGTGCATCCACTTTCTGGATATGCGCAGTGTGATTTCATGCAAGATACACTTCACAATGTGCATGTTGGCACCAGTCGTTCTCACTGACCGAGTGTGCTCCATTTTCTGCCTGACACTTATCTCTGGCTGCTGAGATATTGATGGAAATAACCCAGTTTAGAGATAGTTGCCAGTTTGCTAGAACTTCTCTCTTAATCGGTGTCTGTTTGCACTGTGGGAAATTCATACACCAATAATTTGCACACGTTATTAATAAAAAAACACAAACGTGGACCACTGACAGGAAAACATAATACATAACTTACACATGCAAAGCTATTGTGAAGGGCGGGCCCACGGTGTACGTGCACATGTGCAGATGGCACATGTGCAGTCACAACAAGGAGCCCCACCGTGTGGGCCGACTCAAGTCGGCACGTACACCGTGGGGGAAGACGCCAGGGGTGATGACATCATCACTCCTGGCCCACTCACAAGGTCCACGTGTGTGTGGTGAATCACCACACACACGTGGACCTCAAAGAATTGAGGAAGTCACTTTGGAAATCAACAAGGATTTCACCTTAAAAAGTCCTATGTGGTATTATTCAGGTTCTGATAACATTATCGGAACTAATGTAATGACACAGAATGGCTGGATCTTAGATATAGCAAACTGTTTGGTATGGAAGGACCCACGAAACTCAAAGGTCTGTGTGATAAAGAAACATCACTTAGGACCACCCATACATGAAATTGGTGGATCAGTCAACATGGTTGTACACAAATGGCCAGAGGTCTCGTATAACACAGATCTTGAACCTATTGTATACAAATTCCCAGAGCTATGGGCTCAAGGGAAGAATGATTGTGGAAAGATAAATGATGTTCAGGTGGACATAAAAGGACCAGATCCCCCCACATCAATATCGTTTCCCCCCTGAAGCTATGGAACCAGTGATAGAAGCTGTGACTGATTTAGAAGCAAATCATAAAGGGAAATTTCAAGTGCAATAATCCCTTATGGCCTGTCAAAAAGAAGGAGTCTAACTCCTGGAGACTCACAATTGATCTCAGGGTTTTGAATACATATACCCCCATGTCAGCACAGATAGTAGCAGAGACACCAGACATATTGTCAAGAATAAACGGAAAAAATAAGGTATTCTCTACCATTGATGTAGCCAATGGTTTCTTTTCGATACCATTGACAGAAAGCTGCCATTACAAATTTGCATTCACTGTGCAAGATACGCAATACATGTTTTGCGTATTACCCCAAGGATTTCCCAGTAGTCCCACATATTTCAAGCCGGTTCTACAGCGTGTGCCCCCTGCAGAAGGACCATGGGCTGCCCTACAGATAGATTTTATAGGACCACTACCAGCTGGCAGTCCCAGTTGTCTGTATGCCTTGGTAGTTGTGGGTGTATTTTCAAAATGGGTTGAGGCCATTCCAACTGTAAATGACTCTGCCACTACCAAAGCAAGGGTCTTATGGGAACAGATTCTGTCACATTGGGGAGTTCCCAGGATCATTTCATCTGATCGGGGAACACACTTTACTGGCAAGGTCATGAAAGCGCTTTGTGATCTACTGGACATAAAACAGCGATTTCTTGTACCTTATCATCCCCAGTCAGCAGGAATAGTAGAACGAATGAATCGAACAATTAAATCTCGTTTGACCAAGACACTGTTAGAGAAGGGCTCCTCTTGGGTGACAGCCCTGCCTGCAATACCCATCAAAGAGGTGATTGCCAGAGATGTGTTGCCAGGTGCAAAATAACCTGAAAGAACTGCCATATGCAGCCATCCAACTGAACAAACCCTATCTACAGGGGAAGACTCCCATGCCTCCAGTAGATAGTCTGGTAATGATCAAGACATTCCGAAAGGCAGGTCCCCGGGATGCAAACTGGGAGGGACCATATCTGGTCCTTGAAATCCTGGGTGATACAATGCTAAAACTACAAAGGCCAATGACTACAAAGAAAGACTCTCGAAGAAGACGTAAAGTTCTCTGGGTCCACGTTGATCAAGTGAAAACCATGCAAGCCTGAACTATTAAGGGAAGGGGAGGGGGGGTGCGGCCATTATGGACTTTGCGGCCATCATGGACTTTGCAGCCATTATGGACTGCTTTATGTGAACGTCTTTGTTTGTCTTTATTCCTTTGTGCCTTTTTTTCTTTTTCTTCTCCATTCTTCTCTATTCTTTTTTTTTTTCTTCTCTCCTGCTCTTCACACCCTTGGGGAAAGGGTGTTTTTCCACTATGGTTCCCCCTCTAGGAGGTTTTTTCTTGTTGTGCGCCAATAACACCAGATGTTTTTTTGTCTCCTCCATAGTTGGTAGGGAGAGGTAGAGAGAGTTGAAAATTATCGGGATCTCTCTTTACCCCTCTCTCTTTATTTTTTTCTTAGTTCACCACCAAATCTAGGGACAGGTAATTTTTACTTGTAGTGTCGGGCTTTCGACAACAGGGGGACTGTGAAGGGGGCCTTGAGTGTACGCACACGCACGTGTGAAAAGTTTAAAATGCATGCGCAGTACATACAGTGCACGCGCCAATCTCGGTGCGTGCATGGATGCCCCTAGTTTCCGGGTCTGAACTATAACAGCCAGACCCGGGACTCCCCCTCTCCCTCGTATTGCCTGCCTGACCCTGGATAACGAGCACTACACTACACTACAGAAAACATACACTACACTACACTAAAGGGTTAATAGGGACACACTACACTACAGAAAATATATATATTACACTATAGGAAAGGCAATATACTATTCTATAGGGATACACTACACTACAGAAAATATATATATTACACTACACTACAGATAATATATATTATACTACACTACACTACAGCAAAGGATAGGAATACACTATACTACAGAAAACCTACACTACACTACAGAAAAGGATTCTATACTACAGGAACGTTCCCTACATTGTAGATAAAGAATTGGTTCCAGGATACAAGGATTTGATAAGTATCATTGATTATATATATATATGTATATCTATCTGTAAAGCTATATGTGTTTTGTAATGTTGATTTGACTATTTATATTCATATATTGTTTGATATCTGTGATAATTAAATCAATATTATAAATACTAATTCTTATCAAGGATACATATGTAAGGCTAGGATAATGTAAGGAATAATGGTAGTGAACCTAGGGTTAATTTTATATTGATATACTATGTTATGTTGAACAACGTTATGATATATATGTGAACTGTGAATACAAGCTTTTCTGTGTTACCAGTAAAATACTTTGATTTAAATACATACATATGTTGTGAGTATTGGTTATTTATAACGAATATATACTGTGAAGTACTGCTGAGATACAGTGGTTATTGGATTAATAATTCTGTAAAGCTTAAGTGTTATTTAGTGTGGTCAAAAGACTGAGTAAGGCAACATTGTGTGAGGAAAAGTGCATAAAAGTGCAAGTTTTATAACGAGTGTATCTGAGAACAGAATAAGAGGATAGCGTGCGCATGTGAGGCGCAACTACAGGTCCTTTTACAGCTATTAATGATTTACTATGTCCACCAATGCAGGTGCTTAAGATTCCCCGAATACAGAACTCATTTTCTTGAAGTTAAATCCATGGCAGGCACACATTTCATTTATATATTTATTATTTTAATAGTTTTAGTACAGCTGTATCGTTATTGTATTCAGAAAAAGAACAAACAAATAAAATTCACTATTCATTTTAAAGCACAACTGACCTGTAACTGATGGCTGTAGAGCAGGTAACCCCTCAGGAAGACCCAGTACAGGTCGGTGAACAAGGATGGCCCTGGCAGATCTTCTACTGCTTTCAGCTTCTTGTCTCCTTGTGTTATTCCAGTTGCAGCCGCCCCTGTCACTGTCCTGCCCGGGGTGACTGCAGCCCTGCATGTCTGCAGCAGCAGAGAGCCCCGTCCCCTGTTCCCTGCGAGGACGCAGCGCCTGAGAACCGCTGTCATCGTGGACTTAGAGGTGTCAGACAGGGCCTTGGCTTTCCACCGCTCTGTACACAATAATACACACGCCCACGGAACTCCCACTTTAACTCTTTCACTGCTGCAGACAAGAGTGACTACAGCAAAGGGACTTGCAGGGGGCGACTTGGCTCAGCGGCCTATTAGGAATATTTTAAAGGGAAAGAAAATGCAGCTAGCCCAGTGACCCAGCCCAAGGTAACCCACTATAGGACCAGCCCGGGGGTAGACATCCCCCTGACCCCCACTGTGCACAGTATATACAGCGCTCACCGCAACGCTGCGTTCTCCCCATTCAGACTCACATGTTGCGCTGATTGCGCGATCTCTGGTTATTGTGTACCTCATTCTCTGCGCTTATCAGTGAGTGAAACAAACACAAGTAGAAGAGGGGAGATAGTGCAGCAGGATTACAGTGTGTGATTACATCTGATATATATTCAGTAATAAAAAGAAAAATCATTAATACATTACCATGTAGTTATTATTAATTAAGCATCCATAATAATAAAAGGTCTCCAGATCTACAATATCTGAGGTTGGATATGTTGCCTCTTAGAGGGGTATTCAATTGTTAGCGAGTTCGCTAAAATACTTGCGTTTGAAAATTATTTCCGTTAATACGGTAATTTACTCGCTGGATTTCAGCTCGCAGCTCAGGGAGAAATCCAGCGAGATATTACCATATTAACGGTAATATTTTTTGAGCGCGAGTATTTTAGCGAACTCGCTAACAATTGAATACCCCCCTTAATGGCGTGACATTTATGTTTCAAAAGTGTTTATTTGTATCATGTGGAGATGTAAGAAATGGTTATGATTTTGTTACCACTCAGCTTTGCCTTCCTCTCATATTTCCCACATCTGTATCCTTCCCCATATCCTTCACTGAAACATTAAACAATATTAAATAATAATAATAATAGGCCAGTAACAATCACTTTCAACCAGGGCAAAGAACTGCAAAGTGCGTTTATAATATCCTTGCAGCCTATATTAAGGGTCTTGTGACCTCATTAGTCACGATACAATTGCTGTTCAGTTATTTACAACAGTTTAGGGCCAGACAACCTGTATCTCTCTAGTTGCTATGTGTGTCCACAAGTCTCAGTACGCCCTGCCAGCCTATGGCTGAGACATGTTGTTCTGCAGCAGCTGGAGAGTCACAGGTCGCCCATCTCTGAAGTGTTTTGTTTCTTCCTTATAAACAATTGCTTCCTGTATGGATGGATTGCCAGGTTTCCTCCAGCTTAATACACACAGCAAAATAATCTACAATCCTCCCATAAAAGTGTTACTGTAGCAGCAGCTACCAGACAATCTCCAGCACTGAACAAAGATCACAATGTAGTTGGACATAATCCACCCGTTCGGGGGCCCTTGATGGGTGAAATCTGCAATTATAGCTGCAGTCCTGTACTTGTACTTCTGCACAGAGGGTTAAACCCTAAGAGCTGTTACAGAACAGCATGGAAGACTAGTGAACAGACAGATTACTGTGACTGCCACTGGGGCAGAGCTGCACAGACTGAACACAGTGATCCTCACTACACTTAGTGCAAAGTGCAATTTCTATGTGAACCGAATGGCATTATAAAGACAGCTTATTAACCGAGTAATTCTACCTTGATGAACCTGGCAAAACGAAATTATTTATGTACTGAAAAGGTCATTTTATCAACTACCACCACCTAATTCATTACTTTACCTGTTTCATTGCAGCTACAGGCACTCAGGCCTATTTATCAACATGAGATTATAACTAATCGCAGCAATAGAAAATCATTTGTCTCCACAGTTTACTATAAAAATATCGCTGGAGCAGCCGCGCAAAACTGGAGGGGAGAAGAGTCTTAACGCTTTATCAGCCAGTCTTTATTATTATTATTTATTTATCTATAAGGCACCACAGATTCCGTAGCGCCGGATACAGAAGCAAGTAACAAATAGATGGGGTAATACACATAAGTAACACAGATGAGTGTGAGTAATGCTACGGGGACTCACGTAGAGAGCAGCAAAAGACGTGACAGGACGTACGAGGGAGACAGACAGAAGACAGAGGTTAATAGTTAGAGAGGTCCCTGCCTGCAAGAGCTTACATTCTAGATGGAGGGGGGGTGGGAGACAGTAGGACCAGTTGGGAGAAAATGGAGATGGCAGGCAAGGAAGAGGAGGTGATGGATAAGATGGTCAGAAGGTGGTAGGATAGGCGAGCTTGAAAAGGTGAGTTTTGAAGGACTGAAGGTTGGGAGAAGAGCCGAGTGAGATGGGGTAAGGAACTCCAAAGAATGAGGGCAGCACAGCAGAGCTTCTGTGTGTCTGTGCATGCATGATTTATATAGCGCCACTAATTCCGCAGCGCTGTACAGAGAACTTATTCACATCAGTCCCTGCCCCATTGGAGCTTACAATCTAAATTCCCTAACATTCTCACACACACACACACACACACACACACAAAGACTAGGGTCAATTTTGATAGCAGCCAATTAACCCACTAGTATGTTTTTGGAGTGTGGGAGGAAACCAGAGCACCCGGAGGAAACCCACGCAAACACGGGGAGAACATACAAACTCCACACAGATAAGGCCACTATCAGAATCGAACTCATGACCCCAGTGCTGTGAGGCAGAAGTGCTAGCCACTGAGCCACCGTGCTGGGTACATTCGAAAGGGCCACACATTACCCTTCATCTCAGTAATAAATGACAACAATACATATAAGAAAGAGACACCTATCTGTAATAACATATCAGCAGGCATTTTAAACAAATCTGACAATAAAGCAGGAATAACCTGGGGGCCACAGGTAAAGGCTCAGAGGGCCACTTGGTGCCCATCACTGATCTACCCAGAGATCTGCCATTTTGCAAGTCTTTGAAGACATACACTGAAATCTTTTCAGAAATACCAGGACTACAATGTGTTTTCCCAACTTTTCATTTTATTTACCATTTCTTTTTATCAGCTATATTTGTGACTATTGTTCATTAATGTGACAATGGTGTAACACATCATAGATGTATTCACAATTAAACCACCTATGACTTTCTCAAAGTTGCTTCTGAGGATGTCATTAAGAAGTGATTTTATCATGTTGGATTTTATGAACAATTTTCAGTAAGAAACTAAATTGTATAAGTACTTTTTTATATTTTTTTATAAGCTGTATAAAACAAATTTTGCAATATATTACTCCTTACTTTTCTTTTTTTGATAGAAGCCTGTGCTATATTGGTCAATAAGTCAATATTCTGTATGACGTTGGCAAAAAAAAAACTATAGAGTAAAGAAAAATAAACAGATGTGAGTTTTAATGATCTAAGTATACATAATCCTTATAAAATGTATACTGTTATAATCCAGAGGAAGTAGTGCGAAATTTAAATATACATTACCAAACAGTGAATATTTTTCTGCTAGCGCTGTAGCAAATTCCATATGGAGACAGACACTAGAGAATGTCAGCATTATCCAAGAATGATTCCACATCTGACACGAACATCTAATCATTATCCAAAAGAGCATACATCATTTATACACATATGCAAAGTATTTCCAGATTTTAATTAGCAAACAAAACTAGCATGAAAATAATATTTTTCAATCTTGTTGCTGGTTGTTATAGGGGCATCATTCTTATAATGACAAAGCTACCACAATTCTTTACTAAGGCACAAATTGAGTCTTGACACCCATATTGACAAACCAGGATGGTCATCCAAGCTTTGTGATACAGCAGATATCTGTTGCTTTCAGAGAATTCATACTTTGTGCTACAAACTTTGCAGATTTAGTTAGCACTCTTACAAATAGTTGGAATCTCCAGTGATACATATTATAATGATCTTCCTTCATGCTATAATGTAAATTAGTCTGTTATGTAGATGAACAGAGAATGTACAAGTTTCTCAGCTTGAATTGATCACAAAGTGCCATTGAGGAGAATGATCAAATGGTCTATGCAGGATTTCTTTCCAGAAATTGTAGGTTAATTGGCTTCCCAGGGGCTAGGACCACTCTGTTCACAGCTAGAATCTCTCTACCTGGTGGTTCTGGTCTAAGTTCATATTTCTTCAAGACCTGAAAATAAAAACAGCCGTTGTCACATTCCAAGATTAGACTAAAAATTATATAAAACCACTTAGAAATAGAATGAAATAGGCTATGGGTTGTCTTTTATTCTATTCATCATAACTCTATCAACTATATGATTTAATAGCACAGATTGTTCACATTTTATAGTTAGAGTATTACTGCCATCTACTGTCCAAAGTTAGTGTTAGTTCAGGAAACTTAAGAAGGAGGAAACAATTAATTTGAGTCTGAATAAATTATATAAGGAGTGCAAAGTGAGGAATGAATTTGGATCTCGCCGGTGGGTGAAGAAAAGCTGTGCCAATCTCCTCCATGAAGATCGTAGTACACATGAATCAGCCGGAGGGCTACTGAGTTGATGGGAGGCTGCAAGTCCATGGAATAGTTTATGTGACCTTATTTTCTGAAGTTAAGGAAATCATTTTCCCATACAACTTTTGTGTACGTTTGTCATTCTTTCTTTGTGCTAGAATTTTCAGGATTGTAATATTGGTAATCTAATACATGAGGACAGACATTCTGTAGTCTGTAGTTAGGTTTACAATCAAAAAGCCTAAAAATTTACATCTCTGAGACACTTAAAAGTTGCACTCCCAAGTATGATGAAAAATCATTCTATACAGGGCGTCATTCCTTTTCCCCCGAGGCTCTGTGGGTCATACCACAAACAATCTGAAACCTGGGGCTCTGTAACGCTGCAAAGGGTAAATGTGAGTGGGAGGACCAATCAGAAGCTGCTATTGCAGAGGTGGATTGGTCCTCCTGCTCAGAAGCGCCCACCTGCAGCCATTTGTGAGTGGCAAACTTAAATGTTTGACCAACTTGGTGTTACTGCAGGTTAAAGAATACAATATATTCACTAGAAAATACTTAGATATATGCATGTTGCGTCTGTACAGTTAATGGCCAACACACATTTCATCATATTGCATTAGTCCCAATGGACAATTGAATCCCTTCTTTTTATCTTATAATATTTAATACAGGTTGCTACCCACGGCATCTGTCCACCTCCGAATATAATGCAACATGCCATTGGTCAGTTTATCGATTCATACTTACACTGGATATTATCATGTACATTTCCAGTTCAGCAAGCCTCCTCCCCACACAGGCCCTGACCCCATGCCCAAATGGAATTGAGCTGTAAGGGTTGTTCTTTTCTTTTTGCTCCCGAAACCAGCGCTGGGGGATAAATTTATTTGGCTCTCGGAAATTCTTCTCATCGCGTCCTATTTGATAACTACACAGGGTGAACAGTGTCTGCGAAGTTGGAGAGAAAAAAAGTCAGAATATCCTGGTTTATAGATAGAGAAAGCGAACGCGCTCAATATATATCACAACTGCACTAATACTGTTATGTTTTTTTTTAGTAGAGACACGAGAGCCTGCACCTGTCATTTAACAATAACAAATTAACACATTCACCTTCAGGACTCCCAAAATGTGATTTCCAGACCTATTTTATGTTTTATGTTTTGTCATAACGTAGCATTATCTCTTCATGAAGTATCTACTCATGGAACATGGACATGAACACTGTAATGTGGATGACGTCCAGAACTTATAAACGTGGTCAAATACTTTCTATATTAAAATTGCAAAATGCAATAGTTACAAGTCTATATTGAAGGATTTGTCCAAATAATAAACTGAATATGAATCCTGCATATTAAAATTAGCAAGAATAAGCAAAAAGCTAAAAAGCAGTCTTTCCTGTTACACATTTGCCATGATATGCATGATTTTCCTACATGTATCCAACAACTAAATAATCAGTTTATTAGATATTGTACACCATTTGTTTGAAGTAGGATTTTGTAGACCAGTCATGGGCAACCTGATGGTCGACCCACTAAAAAAGGGCCTCTCATTACCCTTAATCCCAGTAAAAAGTTAAAACAATACATTAAAGTAATCAAAGACACACCTATCTGTAATAATATATCAGCAGTTACTGTAAACAGACACTAAACGAATCTCCAAAAAGAACAGAAGAAGAAGCAGCTCTGAAGTGTAATATATAAGGGGGTATTTAAAGTAAACAATCAGTAAAAGCCAGGACCGGATACATACAAACCAGAGATGGTTACTTACAAATAGTTTAATCTCTTAATAAATAACAATGTATTAGCCTCACAGAACATTGCAATAAACAGTTAAAAACATAAATCTAAAAAACTGGGACTTAAACTGTATGAATAAAAACTCAGAAAAATATCTGTAAACAGACTAAGATGGTGTAGCTGTCCGGAGCACTTTATTATTTTATTATTATTATTATTCATTTTTATTTGTAATGTGCCACAAAGTGTCCGCAGCGCCGTACAGGGACAAACAATAGGACAGTACAAGGTATAACATTACGTTACAATAAACAAGCATCACAATAACTCAGGTAGCTCAGAGAACAGCTAATAACGGGTGAGGCAAGGTCAGCCCAACAGGAAGCCTGCAGTGCCCAAGAGTGTGGGCACAGCTAACAGGTTAAGGGCAAATGAAAGGGTGGAGAGAAAAGCAGGAGTGTAGTCAGTGAGAAGAAGGCTCAGAAGTAGGAGGGCAGAGTAGCTGTAGAGCAGAGTTAAAGTGGTGGAAACAGATCGCTATGGCAAAATGTAATAATTATCTTCTTCACATGATGATTTAATGTTGCTATACTGCAGTGTTCCTATCACACTATGTACCCCCCCCCCCCTCCCTCTTCCCTTTTTATATTATGTTCTTTCCTCCCTCCCTTTCCCTTTTTTGGCTTCTGTATCCCACAATTTTTGAAAACCAATAAAAATACTGTTTAAGTTAAAAGTGGTGGAAACAGGAGGAGAGAGGACCCTGCTCAGAGGAGCTTATGATCTAAATGGAGGGGCGTTCAATCCGAAGACACAAGGAAAGTAAAATGGGGATAGAGTCAAACGGAACGAGAAGAGGGAAGAAAGGGGGAGAGAGAGAGGGAGAGGTAGCCGACAGGTGGGTAGTTAGGCAGATGACTGGGTTTTTAATGAAACTTTTAAGATTGGGGGAGGTTCTGATAGCAGGGGGGTGATCGTTCCAATGGAGGGGGGGCAGCATGGGAGAAGTCTTGAATACGTGAGTGAGAAGAGGTGATCAGAGGGGAAGAGAAGCGATGATCGTTGGCCGATTGCATAGGACAGGAAGGAGTGTGAATAGAGAGGAGGTTGGAGAGATATAGGGAGCAGTGGAATTGGCGAAGGCCTTGTCTGTGAGGGTGAGGAGCTTGACAAGGATTCTGTAGGGGAAGGGGAGCCAGTGAAGAGTATGGTAGAGAGCGGGAGAAAGTATATGTATTTATATGTATATGTATTTATAAGTATATACTTTATATGTATCCTGTCATGGTTTTAGATGATTTTTTTTTCATTTAAATATCCAGTTATATATTACATTTCAGTGCTGCTTCTTTTGTGCCTTTTAGTTATTTTATAGTAGTATATTCTGCAGCTGCTTTTTGTGTCTATTAAGTGAGGTGCAGCCCAGAGTGGGATTTTGTTTCCTTTTTGTCCAGTTATACGAAACAAATCTGACAATGAGCCAGCAAGGAGCTGGGGGCCGGAGACGGATAAATCTTGTACTAGTGGGATTATCAACGTCAGAATAATCAGCATAGACCATAACACAACATCTGTCTGATCCAAATTGCTTAGTAATCACTTACGCCTTTTGGGAAATAGTAATCTCCGATGATCATCTCCTTCTCGACAGCAATTCTGGAGTTGGTTGGAACAACAGGATACATCCTAAATAAGAACATAGGTTTTTCCACTGAGATGAGAGCAAATCGCTAAAGCTTATTGAAAAGTGCCCCTAAGACTTAAAAATTCAGAATATAATGTGAGAAATTACAGCATTCACAGGAATCCGACACAGGTATGCTGAACCATGTAACTGTTTATTAGCAGTTGACAGGATGGTAAAACAGTTCCAACTCTGGTTCAGTAATCATATCCAGTAGCAGTACACAAAAATCCCCACCACCTACATCTGGATAGACATAACTTCTGCAAGCCGGCCACATACTGGCATCGGTGGTCCCACCCACACATACAGACAGTGCCTTTATCCTTCACCCCAGCACTACAACAAATCACAGCAAAGTAAACCGATTACACCCATGTGGAACACCTGTGTGTCTATGTGCTAAAAGAGGAACCTAGGGAAAACTTAACCCTGTCTGCAGCCTGCTGCTGCAGACTAACTGTGTTCCTACCTGTTATCCATCTTTTCCACAATAAATATATAAATAAAAAATAGACAAGGTCAACAGAGCAAACTTCTCAGAACTGAAAATAGAGGAGGCTGCAAAAACTAAGTTATGTCGTTTTGAAGTACTGTAAACGTAACCTTATGGGACCAGTTATGAACCTAATATAACTATTGAGAGCCAGAGTAACCTCACAATCGGACTGTATTATTTTATTTGCAATAAGCTATTCAAAGCCTGATTACGACCCCATGGGACCATTGGCAAGATATTGGTTTGTGCCCCCATATTCCCACCTCCTCAGGTTGCTTTATGGATACACCTCTATCATATGTATTTTATATTAGGACTAGAGTTATACATAGTATAAAACATGCTGTTTTTTTGCAGTTTATATGGGCCCTACCGTAATGTTTCTTTTATCACTGCCTTCAGCAAAGGCATATTGGCAATAGCTTCTCTCGAAGGAATATTCTCTCCTGGGATAACGGACATTATCTCTTGGTACAAAGCATTCTGAACCTCCATGTCTCTTGACAGATGGTATAAAGCCCAAGATATGGTGTTAGATGTCTAAGGTCGGAGAGAGAGGAGGAATTATCCGAAAGAAATATCCAAGGACGGATTTTCAAAATGTCATTTTGTGCCCTTAAAAAAAATAAACTAATATATATATATATTTATATATATATATATATATATATATATATATATATACAGGGTTAATCAAAAGTCGCAGTACACCCTTATATTTCAAAAACTCTACAGGAAATTGGGAAACCTGAATACTCCAGTAAGGTATGGGTGACGTGGTCTATCTTTTACGGTATGTACCAAACATGGGCGCCATCTTGAAATCGGCCAATCGGCCCAATTCCTGTAGTTTTTGTAATAAAAGGGTGTACTGCGACTTTTGAATCACCATATATATATATATATATATATATATATATATATATATATTTATTTATTTATATATATATATATATATATATATATATTCTTAGTGGTCACTTTATAAAGGTAAACCTCTTTACATTTTTAGCACTTGGTAGGACCCCCCTTTGCCCCCAGAACTGGCTGAATTCTTTGTGCCATGGCCACAACAAGGTGCTGGAAATATTCCTCACAGATTCTGGTCCATGGTGAGATGATAACATCACAGTCGGCTGCACATTTATCATGCGAATCTCCCATTCCGTCACATCCCAAAGCTGCTCTATTGGACTGAGATCTGATGATTGGACTGGAGTACACTGATCTCATTGTCATTTTCGTGGAACCAGCTTGAGACGACGTGTGCTTTGTGATATGACGCGTAATCCTGGAAGTGGCCATTAGAAGATGGGTAGAATTCAAGGTTCGATGTGCTGTGGTTCAGACACGCTCTTCTGCATAATACTGGTGTTGGAGTACTGCGGCCTTCCTGACAGCTTGAAGCAATCCGGCCATTCTCCTCTGACCTATCTCACTAACTATGTGTTTTTTGCCCACAGAACTGCCGCTCGCTAAATGTTATATTGTTTTGTGCTCTATTTTCTGTGAACTTTAGAGATCAGCAGTTTCTGAACTACTCAAACCACCCGTCTGGTATCAACAATCATTCCACAGTCAAAGTCACTTAGATGATCACATTTCTTCCCCATTCTAGTGTTTGGTCTGAACAACAACTGAACCCCTTGACCATGTCTGCATGCTTTTCTGCATAGAGTTGCGGCCACATGATTGGCTGACTAGAAATTTGCATTACCGAGCAGGTGCACAAGTTTACCTAATAAAGTGTCCACTGAGTGTATGTATATATATATATATATATATGCAAAGTGAGACAGTCCTGAAACAAGTTAGGGAAATCTTTATTCCTCCCCTATATAGAATATCCCCCTTAGGGTTCAATACCGTGTCCACTCCAGCCAGCAGCAGCTCAGCCACACTCCCATAAACATCCGCTTTGCTCAGTTTGCCATTGACCAGTAGATGTGTCAGGTACTCCCCTTGTACCTCCTCCCCACGCTCCAAGCGAGCTTGTATCTTCTCCATCTTCTCATCAATCAACTTGTTCCCTAGAGTTAACGAAGACAAAAGGTCTTTTACCTATCAGATGTGTCTCAAAAACTCCTGGATTAGATTTAGATTGTAAGCTTATATGGGAAGGGGATGCTACACTTAAGGTTGATGTATCAATGCGGTTTTCAATTTGTCTGCATTATAATATCTCTTACTGCCCGAATATGTGGGTGCTTTCATTCACATCAATGGCTCATTCACACCAATGGCTCATTCACACCAATGGCTCATTCACACCAATGGCTCATTCACAACAATGGCTCATCCATACCAATCCGCAGTTAATGCGCTTATTAGACAGCGATGCCTGAAAATACTAAAAATAGAATGAATGGTTTCTTATAGACTTGTTCCCACCACTGCGTTCTGAAATTTTAATGACGTGTGTAAAATTTTAGAATGTTGGTTTTAGTATTTCAAATCATTCTCGTGACAGTTTGCTTTATATTTGTTTCAGAAACAAAATGTTATTCAACTCATACTACTCAACTATGATGTCTCCGCCCCTCTGGTGCTATGCATACTGGCACTCAGCCCAATGGTAAGCAATGCATACTGGAGTAATGGTATGGCCGTGATTTAGAAGGAAGGAGGCAGACAGAGGTTCAAAAACATAAGAAGTTTGTTGGAGATATAAGTGTATATATATATATATATATATATATATATATATATATATATGTATTTATACACACCTAAAGTCTCAATAGACCATTAAAACATAAAAAGCAAATTGCTTTATGCAAAAGATCAGATCTACCATTACTAATAAATATATGCCATACCTTGATAGAATTTTGTTCATTGGATTTACTTTTGTGACTTAGCTCAATTAAAAAAAGCTAATAGCATTGCCCTTAAATTAAGAGATATATGAAAAAGACCTCTCACAGTTTGGTGGAGTTCACCCTCCCAGCACAGCACCTGGAAATGTAAAATCTAAATGGCGATGCGTCTGCAATATGGGAGATAAATGACAGAGTCTCATCTCTATGTAATCAACGTCCTGTGTCAGAAACGAACACAGTCCTATTCGCAATCCCACCCCCCCAGTTGACCAGTTGACATGGTGGAAGGAAGACTCTGTTTAGCCCCTGGGGAGAGGGGGGTGTAACAAAAAAACCTGAGCCTTTGAGTGAGTGAAATTATCCAAATTTATAGACTTGAATAGTCTGTGTTATTGGTGTCAGGAAGTAATGGATATATATATATATATATATATATATATATATATATATATATTTGTAAATTTTTCTTAGTAACTGTTTTATTTAAGGCAATTTATATTTTTGGTTTAGAGGCCCTGTAAGAATCATTAAATTACTTTACACTGTTCCATCCCCAGGACCCTTTCGGTAGCGTTCCCCGTTCTTTTAAACTTACCAAAGGAAAACATGCTGTCCCAGCTCTCAATGAACCGGTCAAAGAAAGGATATATTTTGTTGGTCCAGGAGGGTAAGAAGCTTACATACACTGAATATTTCAACATGTCACCAATAGAGGCGATAAACTTTTTGGTCTCAGGTGGGATATTCTTCTCCAAACAGCCTATACGGGTCTCAAATAAAATGTACGAGATAGCTGAAACATAAATGAAAGGATTGATAGCGCCAGGGTTAAGAAAGAAGAAGAAAAAGTAGACAGAGCAGGATTTGCAGAATGGGTCGGCAGCGGTGCTGTCAACTTGACTTATTTTTATTAAATCTTGTGCGTTAAAACTTTATTGTTTTACTAAAATTCTACAGGATGAGTTTTGATTTATTTTCATTTACTGTATTTTTAAAAATGGGATGATGTAGGGGCTTGGGAAAGGGAGACCTACAATGATGGAGAGGTGGGAGACGTATCTGCACACTTTTTGCGCCTTCCCTGTGGGAGATCTCGGAGGGGAAGACCAAGGGTCAAGTGCTGGGGGACGCGATGATGCTATGTGCTCCATCTCTGCCCCATCCCCCCATTGCGCTATACCGTGATACGGGTCATCAAGCAGTGGGATCGGGGGGGGGGGGGGGGGCACGATGACATGATTCACAGCAATCAAGTAGGGCAACCTACTCTCCTAGGTATCTGAGAGTACTCCCCGAAATATGGGAGTCTCTAGGACATCGGGAGAGTAGGCAAGTATGGAGGAAAACATGAAAAGGAAGATGGGTGGAAACCAAAAAAAAAAAATTTGGGCCTGAAAACAGGGATTCAAATTTGTAAATGTTTTAACTGTTTAGAATCAACTTGTTAAGTTGTGATATGTCCGGATTAACTGCAATTTATATATATCTATACAATGACTATGATCTGGTGCTACTCATCTTTAGTATTTTGGTGAATCTATCCTGCAAGTGTCACTGATGCTATTGCTGCCCATGAAGACTTATAGGCCCATGTTTACCAAAATGTCCAGGGCTTTCAGTTCCACTAATGAAAAATATTAAATATGAATTGTATAATATAGATAATATTTTTTTTCTGTTATCGCCATAGCAGAACAATTATTGTGGCAGTGTCTATTTTTATATCCTACTTGTTAAATAGGCTGCCATGCAAAGGCAGTAAAAAAAACAAAAACCTTAGTTGGCTACTAAGTATATTTACCAAAAGATGAAAAGCCCTATATATATATATATATATATATATATATATATATATATACATAGGCGATATAGCTTTTTATCACTTCGCCCTATATATCAAATCGTTACCAGCACAATACTTCATTGTGTATAGATTTTTATATTTTGTTTTGTTTTTTGTTTTTTTATTTAAAATATTATATAGTATAAATATTTTTTTAATTTTGTTTTGTAAATTGCAGCAATTGTTTATCCTTATTGGTGAGTTTTAATAAATAGAATCTTAAAGGTTTTTGCACAAATAGCAGTATAAAAAAAGAGAACAAGCATCACATCAAAGGACTACGATTAAATAAAATGTTGAATTCACTTATTTAATATTGCAAATTTTTAGCAATGGAACTTGAGGATTATTCTCTTTTCAGTTTTATCACAATTCACTGATCTTCCAGAAAAGCTTTGAAAACAGCTGTTTATGTGGACTTTTTTTTAATCTCATTTTACAGTTAATGTATAAAAACATTATGTAATAAAATATTCTACAGATACATTTTATAATGTGTTACACAACCAGGGAATCCTGTAGGTAGAAACACTGCGGGAAACCAGGAAAAAACTGAAAGTGGATACACTATCATCATCATCATCATTTATATATATGGCGCCACTGATTCCGCAGCGCTGTACAGAGAACTCACTCTCATCACTATACACAAATGCTTAAATCCTGCATATCATATTCTTAGAAACTACTTAATGATGTTGTCAGTTTAGTCACTAGAAGTTATGTTGAATGTTTTTAATTAAAATCTTGCCAAGGTTCAATAAACTTACTGCCAGTCAGCAATCTTAATTCTGAATGCAATGCTTCAATGTGTATTATTTTAAGTAATGTATCACCGTTTCTGATGCTGTAAAGGGTTATTAACCTCTTATTAATCTTTCATTACTATTCTCCTACATGCTACAACTACAATCATTTGAGATTGTACGATAACATGCCAATGACGACAATCAGGTAATGTTCCAAAGGCCGTCAATAGAAATATGTAAAGGAAAAATTATATGCCCACATTACATAAAATGTGACAATTTACTATATAAATGCCTAGTGGCGTGTGTGAAAAAAAAACAAAAACAAGCTGCAGCGCCACCTGCTGGGCAGAGTTATACACTGACCTATACATTTCTTGAAGGAGAAGTGACAGTTGGGAGTGGTTGGTGGTTGCCGGGGGTGACAGTGGGGAGTTTTTAACACCTTAAGTAGCTTGATGTGGCGATGAAGATGAAGGATGAGGTGATGGAGAAGAATGATGAGGTGGTGACATGTGGACAAAACCACGTTAAAAAAGGGCGCTTGCATCGGGAAGTAACGCTCTTCCCCTGAGGAGGCCTGGGCTAGGCCCAAATGCATGACAAGAACCTTTTTAACACCTTTAGTAGCTTGATTTGACTAGAATGCATGAGTATCATGCACG
This sequence comes from Mixophyes fleayi, assembly GCF_038048845.1. Lineage (NCBI taxonomy): Eukaryota > Metazoa > Chordata > Amphibia > Anura > Limnodynastidae > Mixophyes > Mixophyes fleayi. The sequence continues at coordinate 146,111,112 of NC_134408.1, read as the reverse complement.
GATTAACTTGTATACAATAAATAATAAGGGTAATTGAAGTGAACTGAGTTGCACTAAGGAGTTCCAAGCTTTTTTTAAAAATTTATAGACAACCCTGAATCTTTACACACAAAAAGAGAAAGGACAATACACATTAATACATTGTGGGTAATATACACGACAAGAGAGGGTATCTACTAAGCAAATATTTAATCAACATATAAACGTTTATAAAACACTACCAAATGTTAGTAGTGTGCAAACTAAACTCATAAAAGAAAAATGAGCTCCAGCGATATTTCCCAGATATATCCAACACAGTCCTTGAAGACCTTGTTACAAATATGTTCTCCTAAGGAATCCCAGTAGCACTCATATTAGGGAAAAAGATGCAGCCCCATCTCAAACATAGATCCCACTGATAAGATATAACGAAGAAGACAAGGGGCCTGATTCATTAAGGATCTTAACTTACGAAACTTCTTATTTCAGTCTCCTGGACAAAACCATGTTACAATGCAAGGGGTGCAAATTAGTATTCTATTTTGCACATAAGTTAAATACTGACTGTTTTTCATGTAGCACACAAATATCGACTTTAAATTTCAGTGTACAAATAAGCTATCAAGTATTTGTATGCTACATGACAGTCAGTATTTAACTTATGTGCAAAATGGAATACTAATTTGCACCCCTTGTATTGTAACATGGTTTTGTCCAGGAGACTGAAATAAGAAGCTTCTTAAGTAAAGATCCTTAATGAATCAGGCCCAAGGTCCTTAAAGTAGGAACAATCCAGGTTAGATGTTACAGACTATATCCTTCTGTCCCGTTCACTAATATAATAGCAGTCCCAATTAAAATGAGGTAAAGATAGTACTAGTACTTAACTTCAGCATCCATGCATACAAATCAAGGACCGTGTTGGCTATTAATTGCTTTTTAGAGACCCTCTCTAGTTGTGTATATTACCCAGAATGTATTAATGTGTATTGTTTATATATTAACTTAGTGATCAATCTCACAGCACAGTTCTTTCTCTATTTTTGTGTGTGTTTTTGTGATTAGGGTGAGCATAAGACCCTAAAAACTAGCTGCAGAGGGATTGACTATTTGTGTATATATACTTACGCTATGTAATGATTAATCATTGAACTAAAATTTATTTGCATCAATTGGGTGTTCATTTCATTTTATTTTATCCTCTATATCCCTATCAGCGTAGGAGAGCTTCTTTGCCTTGGTATAAGAAGCTGTGTATGTAACACTGAATCTTTGTATGGTGACAGCATATTGGTGACTTCAAATATCCTTTTCAATTGATGCCGTTAGTCATTCTTGAATATGAATTTTGGTATTCGGCTTTGTGACGCACAGTTCAGGTTTAATTTATTAAAAAAAATACCTTACTTTAAATTACTTTATTTCTATGTATAAATAAGTACATTATTATTATTATTATTTTTTACATCCTGAAATATAAAGCTACCACTGCTATTTTTGTGCACTGTACACTGTCAAACAAACACTCCCAATCTCTCATCTCTGCTCAGATTCCTAGCCCCAATCGCCTCTTTAATTTAACTGTCTGCTCAATACCATCATCATTTAGATTATTAAAGCAGCAATATATCAAAGTTGGTCTGATGATGCAGCAGGATCTACACATCTGTAAGCAATTTCATTAGATTTGAAGAGTGTTTGTGATGGGCAGTCCGGTGCTTATAATAATTTTGTATAGGGGGCAGACAGCCCTCGCTTGACTTGCATCATGAGTAATTCTTTAGGAAACCACTGGAGGAGCCAACTTACCTTCAAAAGAGAATCTATACAGGGCATTTGATATATCATTCACAATGACTCCTGACGGGGTTTCCTTCCTCATATCCTCCAGCATTTTCATGAAATCAATCACGGCTTCATTAACCACTGTACTATACATAAAGGCTTCTTTGGGCTTCAGCATCCTCTTATTGAGTACGGACCTCATGGCATACCAGCGTTCTCCTTCCCTAGGACACAGATTGCCCAGTTAAGCTCAGTACTCCTCAGTTTATGTATTGATTTTTATATAGTGCATACGTTTATAAACAGTGTTGTGCTCATAGAATTTGTCGACCAAAGCTTCCTGTTCCATTGAGCTTACAATCGAGTTTTTGGTGCCTGGGACGCAGGGAGACGGACCGTTGGGCCAAACCAGAGTTTTCAACGTGCGCCCCTAATAATATAATGGCACATTGACCAGGCCAAAGCCTCCCTCAATATTAACCATTGCATTTAATCAGTGAAATATTCCTGCCAAAAACAATTCCTGCATTTGTAAGACTGACTGAAATTCAGGGGAATTAGGCTGTGTTTTCACCCCAATATCATGGAAGTTTAATATTAGAGGCAAAATATTTTATGTAGTACAGTCATGGCCAAAAGTTTTGAGAATGACACAAGTATTGGTTTTCACAAAATTTACTGCTTCAGTGTTTAGACCTATTTATCAGATGTTGCTATGGTATACTGAAGTAACATTACTAACATTTCATAAGTGTCAAAGGCTTTTATTGACAAATACATTAAGTTTGTGCAAAGAGTCAATATTTGCAGTGTTGACCCTTCTGTTTGAAGACCTCTGCAATTCGCCATGGCATGCTGTCAATCAACTTCTGGGCCACATACTGACTGATGGTCGCCCATTCTTGCCTAATCAATGCTTGGAGTTTGTCAGAATCTGTGGGATTTTGTTTGTCCACCCACCTCTTGAGAATTGACCGCAAGTTCTCAATGGGATTAAGGTCTGGGGAGTTTCCTGGCCATGGACCCAAAATGTAGATGTTTTGATCCCTGAACCAATTAGTTATCACTTTTGCCTTATGGTAAGTTTTGGTAAGTTTTTATGGTATGTTTTGTTTGTTTGGAACATGTTTAAGAAAACTGTCTGGGGTCAGTTGTACCGAAAACCCCGGACTTGTGTTACTTTTTTTTTTACTTATACCCGAATTGAACCCGAATTTCTTGAGATCCTCTTGTACTTAAATTCGGGCGTACCAGTGTGCAATTTCCGTCCAATTTCAAAAAACGCAAATTGCATTCACTTTGCGTTCCTTGATTAATCAGGCCCCATGTGTTTAGTTTCGATAACATTTTTAATTAAAATAAATAAAAATCACAAACTAAAGGTACTAAAAGATATAGATTGTTGTCCCATAAAACTGGAATATAAAATCTATTTATGCATAGGGTTTTAATACTGTTTCAGCTAAATGCTTATTTAATTAACAAATAAAATAAATATAAAAGCATAAATTGTTAATCTTGTGTGTTTAAGACTAACTAAACCCCCCAGTCTTAAACTACTTTCCCCTGTTACCCTGCTGAGCAGGGATTGGCTGTGGTATCCTTCTGGGGTAGCACTAGTGAGCACTCCATTAACCAGTTGACTGGTACTCAAGCATCCACCTTAGAATGGCTCATTATCTTCAGCCGTCACCATGGGAACATTAGAACGTTACAATTTTCTTTCATGTCTTCGTTTTACTTTGGAAAACAAAAATTCTCTTTTTTTAAAATTTATTTCAATATTTTGCTCCCCCCCAAAAAAATCTTGTGCCCTAGCCTGCAGCTCGGTCAGCCTATTGGATAATCAGGCCCTGGCTCCAACTGTATTCATATCCCAATTCCATTTGAATCTGGGTATAATCTTGCTCCGCATTTGTCTCAGGCTTTCAACATCCTCTCGGCGTGCCATTACTGTACAGGGCCTTTGTTTATCCCCCCTTCCCTCTCCCATCCTGCCTCTCATGTCGCAGGCTTTGAGAGGCATTTAGTATTAATCTTGTAGATTTGCATTAGTTTATAAAGTATTCTATTAATATAAATAAGATTGTCAAAATGGATTTATGTCCAGATGGATAACATTTGTTGTTTACATTATTGTATTTATGCCTTATTTTTTGTTTATGTTTAGTTTTATTTAACTTATTATATTGTACTTTTCTCACTCTATTATTATTGCTACAGCACGTGGTTTTTTTTTGTCCTGTGTTCTGAAACCATTTGGAAACCCCTCTCTAGAAATCTTGCATTTTTCCCTGGGGGTATGGGTATGACTTGGAAAGAGGGGTGTGTCCTAAATTTTGCAAAGGGGAGGAGTCTAATTACAAAATTCCAAATACAGAATATACAAAAATTCATAGTTATAACCCCCTGATACCGATGTTTATAACGAATCCAGATTGCATTTAATTTTATGCATCATTGGAATGTTAAAAGCAGCTTCTGCAAATAATTACAGGCAGGAACTCACGCTGTAAAGGGACCTAGTCCAACGTTCCATTCTTGTCTATTCATTTTCCATATTTCCATGTCCAGCCTGACGGGATACTTTCCTTCTTGTCTCAACAATGACTCTAACAAATCCACATCAGAAACACTCACACTCTTATAGAGTCCCAGAGACGTCTTCCATATCGGACCATACTTCTGTTTGAAGACATTCTGAAAGATTAAAGTGACATTATAAAGATAGATATTAAGTCCTCAGATGCTGTGTTTGCCATTCTCCTTTCATGATAAAAAAAATAAATAACGAAATTATTAAAATTTTACTTTAATTAAATGAAACTGGCTCAAAAATGGTCAAACTAGTTTGTCTTTCTTGGTTATTTAATCCCTTATAAAATTTGAGACATTCTGACAAATTTTCAAACCTATTCGCCAAAACAGTGCGGGGATCGAACCGCAACTTCTCTACTCTTCACTGCGTATGTCTCCTAGACACTTTATATTCAACGCTCCCTGTTGTATGTCTGTACTGTCACACGCCGGACTCCCGCCGTATCCTCCCCGGGAGCAGGCGTGTGTATCCGCTGCCTCCGCGGTCTCCCCGCCGGGTCTCTCCCTGTTTAATTATTCAACTAACCTGTCTCCTCGCCGTGCAGTCCATCCAGCGCTGCCTCTCTCCTTCCGTTCACAGAGCTCAGCGGATCTGCGCATGCGCAGAACTGTCCTACCTTTTGTGTCCTCGTGCTGCCCTCTATTGGCTGCCCTATTAGAACTGCACTATATTAGAACTTCTGACCTAGACTCTGTGCTGGTTCTTTCAGTCAGTTCCTGACCCTGCACTGAAAACAGCTCTTGTATCTTTTCCATGCTCCTGAGAAATTCCAACCTGCGTTCCTATCCTGCGTTCCAGTATTCCGGATTCTCCAGGCTCCTACGCAGCAAATCTCACCTGCCAATCACTTCCAAGTGACAACGCTACCTTAAACCCGCAAACCGCTTTCCAGATGGCAACGCTGCAGAACATATATATATATATTTATAGGCTGTTTTCATTGTCTGTTATAGCGTTTGCTCACTTAGGTGACTATATCATAATTATCAGGTTTTTGCCCCGTTAAGTATCATTGCAACGATGAATTTAGGCCTTTCCAAAATTAATATTTTAATTGAAAATGCCCAAACCATGCAGAAAAGCAGTTTTGGACCCTTAGGCTTTGTGCTTTGTAACTCTCAACATTTGCTAAATTGTCCGCATGTCAATTCTGGATTTGACGAATCTGTTCTAAAATTTTTCTGAATTTCTTGAATTTTAGGTTGGTAAAAACTAGCTAAATTTGGGAAAGCCAAACAGGTTCGACCATGTTTAAGCTAAAAATGGAAACCTTTTGGTGATTTTTAGATTGCAAAGGTTTATTTAAAAGTTGAATACTTTTAATGAAATGAAAACCCCACCCATTTTAACATGTTCAGAATACAAGGAGCGAAACTCAAACACAATCTGTGAATTTGAACTCGAGCAGCAGAATTCAAACGACAAATTAAAAGCTATTGGCGATTGTACCACGAACATAACCATGGTCATCAAAACTGCTGAATTTAAATTTCAAGCCGGTTCTTAATGTTCAAACAACTTGATGAACAACCTCATAATTCTACTTGAAACGCTCTACGTCTAAAGCTAGGTACACACTACACGGTTTTCGTCCAATAATCGGCTAAATCAGTCAACATACGACCGCTCGTTCAAAAGTCGGGTCAGTGTGTGTAGTGACACGATGGTCGAAAGTCTGCCCAAATGGATGATTGTCGCCTCATTTGGTTGGTCGCACCGTTTAATATTTTCGTTCCAATCTCGTTTCCATTGTGTAGTGTGTATAAACTTCCGACCGATCCACAACAGTGAGTACGAAATTACAGTCATTGCTCACGACAATATGGCTGTAAAAAGTCACTAAAGGGACGTCCGCTCTTCCCTTTATCGTCCTAAACAAGGCTCGTGTGTATGCAGTCCATGGACCGAGCGATCGGAACATCGATCGCATGTAAAATCGATCGGCATAAAAAGTTGGTGGAAAATTCTGTAGTGTGTACCCAGCTTTATACAAGAGTTCTATAGAGGCTATTGTATTTCAACAAACTTAAGACCTGGCAGTTCATTGTTTTTGTTTTTTATTAGAATATAGAGATACCACCCAGAGTTCCATATTTAGTGCTACATTTAGTTTATATTCTTGACTCCAGCATAACCAGTATAAAGTTTTTATAAACAGTCATCAGGTTAACTTCACTCCCACAAAAACTAAGGTTTGAACAAATTGTAAACCAGCCCTAGTGGACCTTGTACCTATGGCTGATAAGCCGTAGCCTGTATGACAGAAGCCGGTAGTCAGATAGTATCAGCCAAAGTCAGGGTTAACTTATTGTGTACAGAAGAGTCAACTCTGCCCTTGGTATGTTGCAGACCCTGATACATTTATTTGTTAGTTTATTTAAATTGCAAAGCAGTGGAAATTTAGAAGTGGTGGTATGGGCAATGTAATGGGAATGTAAGTGACTGGAATGTGATAGTGTTACAATAAAGGCAGTAGGAGAAATGATGGAATTACATACCCTGTATACCCCACTTCCACCACTATTGGAAAAATGGTTAATCTTTTTTTTACAATAATATTTTACTTGCTGCAGCATAATATTATTATTTTGACAAGTGAACTTTTTATTATTTTTGTAAATCCGATGTTCTTAGGGATCTCATTTCAACCATTTTGGCTCTCTTACAAAGAAATCAGCTGCACCTTCTTTATATAAAGAGCTGCAGGCGAGTACAATGCACCAGAACCTAATGCAGTGTAGTATCTGTACTTCATGTGTCTGACTGGGGTAACTCCAGGGCAGTGCCAGGGAGGAGGAGTTCTAGAGACCCGGAAACCACAACATTCTAAAGCAGGGATACACTCAGTCAGCGTATCACTAACTTAGGATATAGCCGACTCTCTACACATGCCAAAAATACTTTATTATGTAAATAAACCATTTTTTCAGAAATTATATTATTAAATTAAATTATATAGAACTAAATGATATATATACACATTTCTCTCTCTCTCTCTCTCTCTCTCTCTCTCTCTATATATATATATAAAATTTGTGTGTATATATGTATGGAAAGTGGATATGGAAGTCTATGTTCGGGCTTTATTATTATTATTATTTGTTAGTAAAATAATTTGTTATTATTTGTTATTATTGTTATTATTATTATTATTTGTTGTTATCATTATTATTGGTTATTGTTATTATTATTATTTGTTATTATTATTATTATAATTATTATTATTATTATTTTTCAGTGAAAAGTCTAAACTCCGACAATTCTTTGCAAAAATCTACAAACATTTTCAATACTGTACAATATAAGTGACAAATAATTGTTATATCTAACGAGGTAAAAAAAATACACATCTTAAGACTTCTGCAAAGAGAAAATTATCATTTTTAGAGCTCTGTGTGCTTTAATGTAAATAGAAAGTAAATAAGTTGTGTAAAGCATACCTGCAGCTTATGGGCATGCATGAGATACCCTCTGAAGAACACCCAGTATATGTTGGTGAGCAGAGTAGGTCCAGGCAGGTCCTCAAACGTCTTGTATCTCTTCTCCCCCTGGACATTCACAGCCGCAGCCCCTGTCACCCCCCTGGCCTGCACCCCTCTGAGCCTGCAGGACTCCTGCAATGAGCAGACCCTTCCCTTGCTCAGAGGGGTAAAAAACTGCTTGAAAACTGTGCCAATCATGGCTGCAGAGAGAGGTTAGAGGTTCCCGCAGATACAGGACAGTCTTCTTGTCTGCTCTGTGTGTTCTCTGACAAACCACAGGATACACAATACATAGGTCAGGAACTGCCTACAGTTAACCTCTTCCCTACTGGGCAAGTCTTCAGTTACACTAATAACAGTAGAATATGTGCAGCAGGTTCATAGGTGCAGCCAAGAGTCACGCATTTCACTAATCATATAGAGGTGAATTAATTTATTGCCGTTAATGAGTAATTACTGCACATGTTCCTATAGAGGGAAATCTCCACACACATGACAAACAGACTCACATACAAGGGTCTATACATCATAAGATGCGGTGCTGCTAAATGTGCAACGCTGCACATCGCAGTGATGCATATATATGCACCGCTAAGATGCACTATGCCGGGGCTAGTCTGGGAGCCCTGGTTTAGCGCACTGCCAGTGATAGGAGGACGTCACAGCACTTTCACTATATCGGATTCTGCGAAGCCAGAGAGGATTCAGCAGAATCCTATAGGAAATGACAGTAACGCCATCCTGAGATGGCGTTTCCTGTCTGCGCAATGCAAAGCTTATCAAAGCTTTATGCACTGCAGAAAATCGCAGTCCCCATATTAATCTATGGGGGCTGCGACGGAGCCTACAGCCGTTTCCGTATCTTTTAAGTGGAATATTAGCTTGATGCATAGACCCCACGGTAACAACATTTGCGTACACGCCATCAGGACTAGGGCACATGGCCATGATTTCGATGGGAAACACTCGAACTGGCCGCAAATCAATTGTTGACCCCAATTGACAAATCCGTTCTAAAATTTAGGAAAGCCAAACAGGTTCGACCATGTTCAAGCTAAAAATGGAAACATTTTGGTGTTTTCTAGATTGCAAAGTTTTATTTAAAAGTTGAATACTTTTTACGACAAAATAATTACTTACGTACGTTTACAGAATGCAAAGGGCGAAACTCAAAGACGAACTGTGAATGCAAACTGGAGCAGCAGAATTCTAATGACAAATTAAAATCTATTGGTGATTGTACCGTGAATATATTCATGGTCATCAAAAGTTCGGAATTCGAATTTCAAGCTGGTTCCACATTTCCAAGTATTTTGACAAACAACCTCATAATTCTACTTGGAACACTGTATGGCTAAGACTATTTCTGAAGAGGTTATTGTATTTCAACAAACTTAAAACCTGACCGTTTATAGTTTTTGTTTTTAATTAGATCAGACCCCCAAAATGGTTCATGTCCTCAGGTCACTTGATCTTTAGTTGAGGGAGAACACAGACAAAGGGAACCTTCCTTCTGCTCCTCTGCTGAAACCTCAGTGAAGGAGTCAGATCGTTGAGGCATCTCAGACAGGGATCTTTTGACAATGTGATAACTCCCCCTGATGAGCTAGTTGGGACTCGAAGTCTAGCACAGTCAATCCAGAATCTTGTTAAGGTTTCCTCCACTTTAGAGAGGATTCTACAAGCCACCTCCCTAGCTACAAGTCCTACGGTAGTCCAGACTTCTAGTTGTCCTCTAAGATCAGGGGTTTAACATGGTTTAACATGGGAGGATAAAGGGCTTGGAGCAGATTTTGGAGGGCTTGAAATCTGGTAGACTCTGGTCTAAATTACTAAATTTAGTTGAACACATTCAGGAGGTATACAAATATTTGGGGGATGCAGCTTTGGATGTTTGTTCATTGGAGCTAGTTATTTTCTGCCAGTAGATATATCTAGGTGCAAGGTCAAAGTTTCTGTCTTTTTGCACTATGAGTAAAGCAAGATATCAGACCTAAAGAGGACAGTCCTATGCCCCTTGGGAGGACAACTGAAGGGAAAGTAGGCTTGAGCAGCCAAATGGCTGGCTTCCAACCCTCAGCCCTGACTTTCCTGGAGACCTAGTAAGACCCAAGCTTCTACAAGAAGCTATTTGGGCTTTAATTATGAATTGTGGTCATTCCAGTGACGGCAGTCCAAAAAGGAATGGGGTTCTAATTGGACTTCTGCTTAGGCCAAATGGATCCTTTTGGCCCAATTTGAACCTCAAGACTCTAAACACTCAGATTTGAGTGGACAGGTTCAAGGTGTAATCTCAGATATATCAGGGAACTGGACAAGTTCATAATAGAACCGACTTCATGAACATCCAGAATGCTTACTGTATTTTGCAGTCTGGTAAGGCCATCGATGTCTTCTGAGACAATTCCGAGGCTGTTCATGAAGACCATGGCGGTCATTGCCAAAGGGGCGACAATCCTACTTTATCTGGACGATCTCTCAAGGTGAAGTACTGAGCTTTACTTGATGCTCATGTGCCAGAGATGCCACACACATTAGCATCCCATAGGCGGATCATCGACTATCAGAAACCTAATCTATTTCCTACCCAGAGACTTGTCTTCTGGGTCCGCTGTATGATGACCAAAAGCAGAGAGTGTTTTTTTCTCAAGACAAGATACACTTATTACAGTAGTAAAGTCTCTATCGGCTCTGTTCAATTGGGTATAAAAATCCTGTGCAAGAATGTCTCGACCAGCTAGGACATGGAGCTTGCACAGTCTCATTCCAGACCATGATAGAAAAATGGGTTCGCTGCAGGGAGGGCATATAGAAGAGGGGGAAGGGAGAAGGTTGTTAGCAAAGAAAATTTAGGGTGCCCAACTCTTGCCTAGACCCTCTACGCCCATTGTCAGTTTCCCCAAATTGATTCAGAGAAAAGGATTTAACGTAACTACAAAAATCCTGTTTTTAGTTGCAGATGTGTCACAGCTGAGGTAGAAAAACCCTGAAACCAGCCTTCCTGGATGACACTATGTCATCCAAGACAAATGATACCACATGGGGCGTTAGGTTCGAAGCCAAGAATCAAGAATAGGGGAGTGGGTTCCCCAAGGTCTATGCACAGGGGTAGGAAGGGCACTCCCAAAATGTGTATGGCTATGGCAGGTTTAGGGCCCTGAGCAGTGGTATCGTTGTTTCCCAGTTACTGGATGTAGCGATGTTAAAACCTGTTGTGCTACTAAGAATCTCATAGTTCTGCTTGTTTTTGTCCTAATAAGTAGCAGGTTGTTAGTTGGATAAACTCTCTACAACACCAAGGGGGGTATTCAATTGTTTCTTTTAACGCGCTAAAACAAAAAAAAACGAGCGCTCGAAAAAAACGTCATATTATACGGTAATTTTGCGCGCGTAAACAGTTAATACGGTACTTACTCGCTGCCAGCGGGCTGAATTTCAGCTCGCTGCTCAGGGAGCTGCGAGATGAAATTTAGCGAGTAATTACCGTATTAACGGTAATATTTTTAGAGCGCTCGTTTTTTTTTGTTTTAGCGCGTTAAAAGAAACAATTGAATACACCCCTTAATATCTCTTCTTGTCCAACCAATCAATACACAAACCAATTATTTTGGAGATTGTTACCTTCAATAAATTCTAACTCTAATTCTGCAAAATGACAACTGATAATAGGAATTACATGCAGTATACAGAACGAGGGGAGTGGTACTCTGGGGTTATACAGACACAGAGATCTACAACAGATACTGAGATGCTTATTTAAAGAATGGGGGTGTTTGTTGGAGATAACTTGCTGGTAATTTGCCCTATATATTATGGGGTTTTGCTACCGTTGATAGCCCCATTTTCGCTGGCAATCGCTGTACCCATAGAGCTGAATGGAGGGAAGCGAAATATACTATTTATCAATCAGCAAATACTTTTCCTTTAGTTTTTCTCTAAAAGCTATAACTGTCACCATAACAGCCTTAAAAAAAGCTTTTTTACTTGGAATAACTGTTTTAATTATTAATTATTGTTATTAATTATTTCATGTAATTAAACAAACAACATTATTTAGAAGTTATGTACTGTATATAATGTAGTTTATTTTTGTGTCTGTGTTTTTAAAAGAAAAAAATAACTTAGTTTATTAATGGAATAGAAAGCCCAAATCCACCCTTTCACTTCCATAGCTCGTGTGTGCGCCAACTCGCGCTTGTGCACAATGACGGAGACAGACCTGGCGAAGAGATAAGTGATTCATCTCTCCGAGACGGTTTTTTAAACATTAATATGAGAAAGTGGTAATTTTCATTGTTACAATAATTTTTTTTTTTTTATAAATAGATAAATAGGCCCATGAGACTCTATGCAGCATAGATAATAAGAGAATCGCTAGTGTACGGTACTCCATGCATACAAAGAGATACTGAGAATCACATCCAATTTACACGAGAAGTAGTGCAGTGCAATTGTCCGTACACACAGTACAAGAACAGATACTGAGAATGGTAGAAGTGTCACTGTGTAATCGTCCATATACACAGTATAACATATAGATACCGGGAATTATAGAAGTAGTACTGTGCACACACACAGTATAAGAACAGATACTGAGATCTCCAGCATGCACTGTGTAGCTGATCGGCTTTGGAAACCTTCGACATTATGAGATAAAAAAAAATGTTCAGGAATAAATTCCTTAGAACAGGACCTTGAAATCTGGGCTATTTGCCAGACAGGATGGAATGTTTAGGAATTGTTGGTGATAACATAAATATTTCCTGTTCAGTACAATACAACGTACATTCTTTAGTGCGTTATGCAGTTATATTTTATGCACATTTTGAAGCACGACCCCATCTAAGATGGATTAGACAGGCTTTATAGCACTTTTATCTTTCTTCATTTTATTGTTAATCAATTATTTTAAGGGGGAACTTCAATTAGCCGCAGGGTGATGTGATGTGCCTCAGTCTGCGGAGACACATCGCCTCAGAGTTTTTTCACAAATCAACGCTCCTTTTCCCTTTCGTCCCGTGGAGATGGGAGGAGAAAATGAGCGAAGATTTTGTATCGCATTCCCAATATATGTAGCCGTACATGGAGCCAATGTCCAACTGCACCTCGCGGCTAATTGAATTCCCCCTAAACATCTAATGATTCCATCAAGCATCCTTGTTCTGAGGACATTTTGCTCCCCTATTGTATTATATTACTGACATCAGATGGACCAGAAGCATCCTCTATCTAGGCTACAGCGAGAGCAGGTTGGTTAAAGCCGTTGGAATGTTGAGAAATTACTTTGGAATGTGAGTGTTCCCATTACAGGGAGATAGACCCTAGTACTCTGTGCAGAATATTTATATTCAGTAATGAGAATAGGAGCAGTTATACCCAGGGCTAGGTGGATAATTACTAATTAGGGCTGTTTCCATCTATACCTATGGCGGTGCCTCCTCTAAGGGGAACGGCCGCGAGACAACTTGCGCAGATTTTTTTTTCCACAGAAGTATCCCTCATTTTTGTTCACGCCCCACAGAGGTAGGAGCAAAAATAAGTGGATATTTTTACCGTATAAACTGTAAAAATGCACAGCCGCAATGTTCCTCAGAACAACGCGGTCAATTGAATTCCCCCCTAAAAAGCTGATGACAATTGAATTCAAAGCGGAAAGCTGCCGAAGCCTAGTACGATGAGACTCGGCGGCACCTCGCAGTGCTACGAGCAAAAACGAGCTGAGTTTGCCCTACCGCAATAACCGGACGTGTGCAGGAACAGGTTGGTTGAATTCCCGTCTAGGAACAGTGCCCCCTATTGCCAATCACAAACCTGTCATCAAAGTGATCTTAGCGATTGGAATATTAATAACTTATTCAGTTGTTCGATCTCTACAATACATATATTTGAAAAAGTTACATCTTGAGTATAATATTCCTTTAATATAGTAAACAAGAGTTTTGTAAATTGAAAGCACTTTTCCACATTTTCCTGCTTTCAAGATGACATATTTCAGTATAAGGCTGGGTACATGCCACAAGTTTTTCAGCCGATTATCGGGGCAATCACACGATAAATGACTGTTTTGGCTCAATATCGCATTAGTGTCTACACTCCAACGATGAACGATTATTGTTCTAAAGCACATCGTATCATTTCATTTAAATTTGAAACCAGACTAAATATCTCGTTCAACGATAGAACGTTCCAATTCTGCAGTGTGTAAGCACTCAGGACTAGCTGTGTCCATAGATCTCTATGGACTGTGCAGAGTCACCATCTTATCAGCCGATGGTTATGACAGATAAAGAGCACAGATCTGAAGGTAAATCATGTAAACTGTGTACAGTGTGTACACATGAACCGGCTGCTGATCGGGACTTTCAGTCGTTGGTAAAATCGTTAACAATATCGCATCGGGAGATATTTCCTGTACTGTGTACCCAGCCTTAGTGTAAACTAGCAGCACTGTTTATTTTGTTCTGTAGTCAATAGCAGATGTATAGAGACTCTACAGCAATGGACTTTGTGCCGATTTCAGGGTCATCTCTGAATTGATGAGATATCAGCTAGGATAGGAGATAAGACTCAGTCTAATAACAAACTCGGTATTACTTGAGGTTATATTCTATTGTCACCATTGTCAACGTGCTTTAATACCTCACAGGCACGCTTTACTGCTGAGCTGATCATCTAATCGCCATGTGCCTGGTGCAGTCTTTGTAGAACGTGAACCACTACACACCCCATCATGTCACAGTCACTATGTGCCTGGTGCAGTCTACGTAGAACGTGGAACACTACACCCCCCATCATGTCACAGTAACTATGTGCCTGGTGCAGTCTACGTAGAACGTGAAACACTACACCCACATCATGTCACAGTCACTAAGTGCCTGGTGCAGTCTATGTACAATGTGGAACACTACACCCCCCATCATGTCACAGTCACTATGTGCCTGGTGCAGTCTATGTAGAATGTGGAACACTACACCCCCCCCATCATGTCACAGTCACTATGTGCGTGGTGCAGTCTATGTAGAATGTGGAACACTACACCCCCCCATCATGTCACAGTCACTATGTGCCTGGTGCAGTCTATGTAGAATGTGGAACACTACACCCCCATCATGTCACAGTCACTATGTGCCTGGTGCAGTCTACGTAGAATGTGGAACACTACACCCCCCATCATGTCACAGTCACTATGTGCCTGGTGCAGTCTACGTAGAATGTGTAACACTACACCCCCATCATGTCACAGTCACTATGTGCGTGGTGCAGTCTATGTAGAATGTGGAACACTACACCCCCCCATCATGTCACAGTAACTATGTGCCTGGTGCAGTCTATGTAGAATGTGGAACACTACACCCCCCATCATGTCACAGTAACTATGTGCGTGGTGCAGTCTATGTAGAATGTGGAACACTACACCCCCCATCATGTCACAGTCACTATGTGCGTGGTGCAGTCTATGTAGAATGTGGAACACTACACCCCCCATCATGTCACAGTCACTATGTGCGTGGTGCAGTCTATGTAGAATGTGGAACACTACACCCCCCATCATGTCACAGTCACTATGTGCCTGGTGCAGTCTACGTAGAATGTGGAACACTACACCCCCCATCATGTCACAGTCACTATGTGCCTGGTGCAGTCTACGTAGAATGTGTAACACTACACCCCCCCATCATGTCACAGTAACTATGTGCCTGGTGCAGTCTATGTAGAATGTGGAACACTACACCCCCCATCATGTCACAGTCACTATGTGCCTGGTGCAGTCTACGTAGAATGTGTAACACTACACCCCCCCATCATGTCACAGTAACTATGTGCCTGGTGCAGTCTATGTAGAATGTGGAACACTACACCCCCCATCATGTCACAGTAACTATGTGCCTGGTGCAGTCTATGTAGAATGTGGAACACTACACCCCCCCATCATGTCACAGTCACTATGTGCGTGGTGCAGTCTATGTAGAATGTGGAACACTACACCCCCCATCATGTCACAGTCACTATGTGCCTGGTGCAGTCTATGTAGAATGTGGAACACTACACCCCCCCATCATGTCACAGTCACTATGTGCCTGGTGCAGTCTACGTAGAATGTGTAACACTACACCCCCCCATCATGTCACAGTAACTATGTGCCTGGTGCAGTCTATGTAGAATGTGGAACACTACACCCCCCATCATGTCACAGTAACTATGTGCCTGGTGCAGTCTATGTAGAATGTGGAACACTACACCCCCCCATCATGTCACAGTCACTATGTGCGTGGTGCAGTCTATGTAGAATGTGGAACACTACACCCCCCATCATGTCACAGTCACTATGTGCCTGGTGCAGTCTATGTAGAATGTGGAACACTACACCCCCCCATCATGTCACAGTCACTATGTGCCTGGTGCAGTCTACGTAGAATGTGGAACACTACACCCCCCATCATGTCACAGTCACTATGTGCCTGGTGCAGTCTACGTAGAATGTGGAACACTACACCCCCCATCATGTCACAGTCACTATGTGCGTGGTGCAGTCTATGTAGAATGTGGAACACTACACCCCCCCATAATGTCACAGTCACTATGTGCGTGGTGCAGTCTATGTAGAATGTGGAACACTACACCCCCCCATCATGTCACAGACACTATGTGCGTGGTGCAGTCTATGTAGAATGTGGAACACTACACCCCCCCATCATGTCACAGTCACTATGTGCGTGGTGCAGTCTATGTAGAATCTGGAACACTACACCCCCATTATATCACAGTCAATATGCGCGTGGTGCAGTCTATGTAGAACGTGAAACACTACACCCCCATCATGTCACAGTCCCTATGTGCCTGGTGCAGTCTATGTAGAATGTGGAACACTACACCCCCCCATCATGTCACAGTCCCTATGTGCCTGGTGCAGTCTATGTAGAATGTGGAACACTACACCCCCCCATCATGTCACAGTCACTATGTGCGTGGTGCAGTCTATGTAGAATGTGGAACACTACACCCCCCCATCATGTCACAGACACTATGTGCGTGGTGCAGTCTATGTAGAATGTGGAACACTACACCCCCCCATCATGTCACAGTCACTATGTGCGTGGTGCAGTCTATGTAGAATCTGGAACACTACACCCCCATTATATCACAGTCAATATGCGCGTGGTGCAGTCTATGTAGAACGTGAAACACTACACCCCCATCATGTCACAGTCCCTATGTGCCTGGTGCAGTCTACGTAGAATGTGGAACACTACACCCCCCCATCATGTCACAGTCCCTATGTGCCTGGTGCAGTCTATGTAGAATGTGGAACACTACACCCCCCCATTATATCACAGTCACTACGTGCGTGGTGCAGTCTACGTAGAATGTGGAACACTACACCCCCATTATATCACAGTCACTACGTGCGTGGTGCAGTCTATGTACAATGTAGGGAAGTCTCCACAATCTCCAGAGATGTACCAGGACATCTCTCCTAGACTTGACACTGGAGACCTACGATGACCTAACCCAGAACCATGCGATCTGCACGTATAAAACACGTTTATATAATAGATATGCTGTTCTTGCTCACCCAGCCAGGAAGACCAGGGCAAGAGAAAAAGTGTGCGCTGAGTAAATTTGCAAGTAATAAAGAGACAAGTTAGTGCTCATGTCACCAGGCGGTGCCAGGACCCCTCTACCCACCATCACAGTGGGCACAAAGCAATGGCGTCTTGCAAGCAACTGACCATCTTATTCAGAAGTGAGAGGCACCTTCCCAACAGGTGTACAGAAGGTACACACCCTACATCCTAAAACAAGGGGTGTGACTAAACTCCAATGTCTGTAAAAAGTCATATAATTATGATACATATAACCCTAAGAATACAAAAGAAATCTGATGATGATCATCATCAGCAGCTATTTATGATCAATTGCAAACTCAATAGTATTGTAGACCAATGTAAGTTCGTTTGAGTGCTGTATCTTGCGTGAATTCGCTCTGAACATGCTCTGAACGGGCAATGTGTACTTACACCAGATTCAAATCAAAATGAGATCCACTTGGGTCTGAATACGGACAGAAATACACTCAATTCCGTACTCCATAGTTTAGCGCAAGTCTCGTTTGGACTTGAATCAGGCCCAATATATCAACGTACTGCAATTTACTATACAGCCACCTAAATGTTAGCTATGGCTATTCAGAATCAGGGTTTGCATAGACTTAAAACCATAATATTGCTACATTTCCACTCATTGTATCGCTAGAAAATGAACTCTGCTCCTTTCACTCTGGCCGAGTTCATTCTCCATATCTCGGTTATTGGTGATAAGATGCTATATACGTTCTCTGTAATCACATAATGGGTGGAAGGCCTTGGACTGCATGGATATACCATCTGGAACAGTAAAGAATGACTTTTTACCTTGTAATGCTCTGGATAGTGATTGTAACATGGGTACTCCCGCTGCTTGGAGGTGCAGCATTTAAGCACACAAACACATTTTAATATAAAAAGGGTTTTTACTAATAGCAGGAAATTCAGACAAGTAGTATTTAATGATGTGTAAATGTGTATTTATCTGCCTGCAGTATACTCTACTTCTTCCCCGACAAAAAGACTCACTCTGGATTCCTGCCTACTTGCACTTTAAGAAATTCATTAATTTATGTCATAAATCATGAAAGCACTTTATATTTGTGTATTACATTAGAATTTGTCAGCATAACTAATAACTATGCTCTTTTCTGCATCAGATGTACCTAAAATTGTGCAAAAGGCTTCTCACTCAGGATATATGTATATATATATATATATATATATATATATATATATATATATATATATAGTGTGTCTCCTGTTATTTTGTGTAGCTAAACTCTGCTGAGCTTGGAAATGTGTGAACAAAGTGCAACCATAGAGCCAAAATATGCTTTAAAAATGTCATAAGTCAGGTATTTCCAGGTGCTGAGGAAATACCACCAGCACATGTATTAATGAAATAAAAAAGTAAAAAAATTTAAACATTTTACAAAAACTATTATTTCACATCTGATTGTTGATTGTTATTTAAATTTAATTTAAAAATATTGTTTATAAAAAATTGATTTGTTTAGGAAAACTTTTTGTGTGTGTTTTGTTTTTGTTAAGGAAACGTTTGCACCTTTGAGGTATGATAAATATATATTTTTTTCGTATCAAGCAATGTCATACAGACATCGTACATAAAGCCTCATGCAAAGGGTTAACAAGCAGGCTTAGTATGATAATTATGAAAATAAAACACTAGTGCAAGGATGGATTTGCACGCCTGTCGGTCGGCCTCTTAGCAAAGGGTTAGAATGGCCAAACTCACTAATTAGAAGGTTTGTCCACATACTTTTGGCCATGTAGTGTATTTATTTTTTTACAGTTTTTTTTTTTTTACTTTAATAAAAATAATGTAATGATTTGTATTTATACAGATCTGGGGGTAAATGTATGAAGCTCCGGGTTCTTCAACACCAGCGAGTTCGGCCCTTTACAAGGCAGCGCCGCTTTAAGTTTAAGCGCTGAAGGCGCCGAACTCGCGGGTGTTGAAGAACCCGGAGCTTCATACATTTACCCCCTGGTCTGCTGACATCCATTAACAGAGCCGCTGCTCGAGTCACGGTAACGTATATGATGGGCGACTGTCCACTACTAATCTTCTGCTTTTGGTTCTTGGTAAAAGAAATTTAGGATTCAATGTCTCCTCTATCATATGAGTTCAGTGGACACTGTACACTTCAACAAATCTAACATGATGTGCACCTGAATGTAACTTCTTCAAGATTATCACTAATAGATACAATTTTTCTTTAAACTATGTATCTGTAAATTTAAATAATATGTTCCCCATAGTGTCCCCACAGAAAATAATTCTACAATTCAAGAAGATGTTTCAGAGAGCATCCAGCAGAACTGCAAAATAACTGTATTAATCATAGGCGAATGAACGCAAAGACGGATCTGTGAGTATTCTATAATAACATAATACATTTAAAATAAACATTTAATAAAAATATTCTCATTGTTAATACAGGCTGAAGTCTTACACAAAACATAATATCTTGTGGATACATGTCCGGGAGACTCCTGAATTTCAGGTAGTTGTCCTAAACTCCCAGGGGAGCAGGCCAACCACTGGTATTCTGCCCACATCCTAGTGAAGAGGGCGGGCGACAGGGGGTCTCAATGACGGAATTTGAGTTTAATTTGCAGACCTCCCCTCCGGAATCTGCCAGGGAGGATTTATATACCGTTGTGCCTCACACATATATATAGAATGATCGCAGGCACTGAAATGGAAATATTTACACTTATTGCTCCTGAAGCAATACATACCTCCCACATGTCCCCCGATTTCAGCGGGAAAGTTCAGATTTTAGGACTCTGTCCCACTGTCTCACCAACTACTGCAGTGTTTGGAGGGGAGGGGAGATTCCCAAGGGGCAGCCTAGTGCTTTACAGCGCTGGGCAGCCTTCTGGAGGCGTGGCAATGCCCCCATTGTGCCGTGACCAAGCCCCCATCATGCCATGACCATGTCCCTCTCCCGATGCTTTGCACGGAAATGTTGGAAGGTATGCAATAGTTAATGAGAATACAGTCCATCAGTCTCCTGAGAACTAGTGACATCACTGAGCTATGAATATTCATGAGGACAGAGCCAATCAATCCCCTGAGAACTAGTGACATCACTGAGCCATGAATATTCATGAGGACAGAGCCAATCAATCCCCTGAGAACTAGTGACATCACTGAGCCATGAATATTCATGAAGAAAGAGCCAAACAATCCCCATGGGAACTAGTGATATTAGTAAGGAACAAAGAAACCAGACACATGAATATTCATAGGAACACAGCTGTCACCTCACTAGGGACGAACACACTTCAACACTGCTATCAATTTATTAGGAATTTTGTGTCTCACTAATTAACTTTATTTTCAGTGCAGTGATCGGTGACCTGAAACACTTTGGGGGTTACATGGGCTGTCCTCTAACCTTCAAAAGGGCAGCATGTTACCCTTAATCTTATTAATAGGACAAAACAATACATTTAATCCAAGCAAGAGACACCTATCTGTAATTACATATCAGGAGGCATTTCACATGTCACAAATCTGACAATAAAGCGGGGAGGCCCTGGGGGCCGCATGTGATGGCTTGGAGGGCCGCATGTGGCCCTAGGGCCGCCTGTTGCCCTGTATTCTCACTAATATCTGCTCAGCTCACATTATAGCCACCAGGTAGAAATGTGACATAAACACAGATGAGCTTGTTACTATCACAGCCACATACAAGGACCTGGCCACACTATTATATACTAATCCCTGTTTCAGATTAATTCTTATTCTCCCCTGACGTATAGTTTTATGGGGTGTAATACGAGTTATCGGTGCTGTAAACACCGACACAGTTTACTCCTAGATAATTATTTCGATAATGAACAGAGCGACATAGAAAAAATAACTACTAACCAGTAAAGAGACACAGAGGGAATCTGATGAGAGGACACCGCAACACTTCCAAATGACGTCAGTTTCGTGCACGACTTTGTTTTTTTTTATTTTTTAAAGCGGCAACACAAGGACTATGGTAATATTAATTTTATTAGCAACCCTAACCCCTAACCCTAATCCTAACCCTAACCCCTAACCCTAATCCTAACCCCTAACCCAAAAGTAAAACTTATCTGGGTCTGTGTGTTGCCTCTTTAAAAGTTGACATTTCCAAGTCGCATACGCAACTGACGTCATTCGGAAGTGTTGCGATGTCCTCTCATCGGATTTCTTCTGTGTCTATTTACTGGTAAGTAGTTATATTTTCTATGTTGCTCTGTTCACTATCGGAATAATTACAGCCCCGATAACTCGATTACCACCGGTTTTATGTTACTTGACTCTGAAACATAAAAATTGATGATGGTTATAAATTGTCCATCTCTGAATTCCTAATCCTCAGAATTCCGCTCTATAAATCGCAGGTTGATCGGTTTTCCCGGACTTAAGACGATACGAGCGATGGATCTGACGTCTCCTAGCTGAGAGTCTGGTTTAATCTCGAACATCCTGATCAACTGCAGGAGAGAGGAAAGTTAGAGAGAGTGTTAATCTTCCTGTATCAACCTAGTATTATATTATTATATATTATATTCTATTACCACCAGCAGGAGGCGCTGCGCAGAATTAATGACAGTCGCATTAAAACTCTGAACATCGACAAATTATAAGGAAAAGTGATTTATAGAGCAGTGACTGTATCTGTACATGGCAGCTCTTGTGTACCCTGTATCATTATTGATATATTACAAACTCCACAAAAATATAAAGATATACAGTATTTTAAAAGACCATCTTAGAGGCCATTATTCATATATGTTATACCTGACTTGATATCTCAGTCTATTATATATACTAGTTTTCTCAGTTCATAAATGAGTCTTATTGACTTGAGATGTGGGGCAGAGTTTCACAAAAATATGGAAATGATCATTGAGTCCCTACAGAATGATTTTATAAGTAAAGTTGTTACAACCATGGAAATGTAAAATAGTACAGAGCCCCTTCCACAACAATATTTCAAAATATATATTTTAGTTTATTTACACTTTGAGATGAAAAATTCTGGGTGACATCGTTCCCCCTTCCAGATCATCCTACAGACTTACTTGAGACAGCGCTAGGTGCATCTCCAGCTCAGCGATTCGCTTCCCCACACAGCCTCGCACCCCGTACCCAAAGGGGATGGAACTGAACGGATGATGCGTCAGTCCTCTGTCCCGTAGCCACCGCTGCGGATAGAACTTTTCAGGTTCTGAGAAATTGGCTTCATCTCTGGCGATGGAGTAATGACACAGAACAAAGAGTGTCTGCAGGAAGAGATTACACAGGAATGAAAGAGAGGACTGCGTACAATCTCATACAGGTGTGTAATTAGTGTGTGTACGTATATATATATATATATATATATATATATATATATTACATACACAATATAGCCCACTATGCAATATGTGTCACTTAACTTCATGTAGACTCCCATTGTCCCATAGATTGTAAGCTTGCAGGCAGGGCCCTCTTACCTCTCTCTGTCTGTATTACCCAGTATTGTTTCATTACTCTGTTTATTCCCAATTGCAAAGTGCTACGGAATATGTTGGCGCTATATAACTAAATGATGATGATGATAATGAATGTTCAAAGAAGTTAACACACCAGCGCAAGTATAATACAAAAACATTTAATGCCAAATTGGTGAAAAAATACCGTTACACAGGTCATGTTGTAATATATTCACTCTTATCACATGGGTTTGTAAAACGTACATTCTTAGGGAACTTGTAGTCTCCAATTATCACCTCTCGCTCATTGACCATTCTTGCATTGGTCGGTACAACAGGATACAATCTGTAGATGGGGGTGAGAGAAAAATGTATTAGGACAACTGTCCTTCCCATAATGCAGTGCTTCTACCGCCCAATTGTCTCAGCTGGAATGTTTTTAAGAGAGGGAAATCGGCATGAGGGCAGCCCCATGGTTTGAAAGTGCTGAACATCTCCGGGGGATCCTAACGTTACCTGGCCATGGCCTCCTGCAATGTTTACTAAATGTAATGTTTTATCTTTTTTTGTATCCAAACCCTATATATTCTCTATGCATATCTATTATTTTTCTTACATATAAAGCTGTTGGTGGGATTCTATCCAGTACAAAGAGCAGAACTGGTCATAGGGCAGCACAGATAAATGCTGCTGAACAAATATAAAAGGACTTTAAATATCTGGTGAAAACCAGAGAGAGGCAGAAAGATAAATGTTCATGATACTTTCTTTATAAAGCACCAATATATTCTGCAGGACTGGACAGGAGCAAAAGTTGCAAGAAGGCGCGTACATTAAATAGTTGGAAAACCCTTGAAAGCTGTATCAAAGCTGAATATAGAGCATAAGGTCAGTTGCACATAATTTATGGCTGCACCTCTTGTAGTGCCTGTCAGTGAGAGAACATCGTGGCTGTCTCTTAATTACATGTGTGAAGGTTTTTAATACGTTGGTTGGAGTCTGCAGAAGTGCAGTTAGAAGGTGCAAAGTTTATCACCTTAGAGACTGCCTAATGCACTCACGTTAAAGACTGCCTAATGCTCCCACCTCAGATACTGTCTAATGCTCCCACCTCAGATACTGTCTAATGATCCCACCTTAGAGCCTGTCTAATACTCTCACCTTGGAGACTAACGCTCTCTCACCTAAGAGATTGTCTAATGCTCTCAACAGAGAGAGTGTCTAATGCTCTTACCTTAGAGACTGTCTAGGGATCTCACCTTAGAGACTGTCTAATGCACTCATGTTAAAAACTGCCTAATGATCACTCCTTAGAGACTGTCTAACGCTGCCTCATGCATAGGCAAACCGAGGGGGGTGGGGGTCCTAGTGCCTGGAAAGCCCCCTCCAAGTCTGGGACACTGTATAATTGAGGTGGCTGGACCCTGTCCTTGCTTCACACGGCTCTGCTTGAAAAGGGAGAGTTGCGCGCACCTAACAGTAGTGCACGCAGAATTGCCCATGTATATTATGGGGATAGGAAGAGTTGGAGAGCAGCCAAGCACTGTCTAAAATTATAGCCACGCCCCCAGGCATGCTGGTCACGCCCACTGGTGGTGTGGTGTGGAAACCCCCCTCTACAAATCCTGCATCTGTCCCTGTCATGACACAACAGCAGCTGTAAATAATTTGTGGCTTTCCCTTCTCGTGATCCGTGTGTCAGGTTACAAATGAGGATTCTATAATACAGTGCAGTAACTAAATATCAATAAATATAACCACAATTTCTTTTATTCATAAAACTTTTGAATATTGCCACAGTACTAAGTAACAGAAGCCCATTACAGCACAACTAAATGTGTATCGGTAATTCTATTTATAATTATATACTTTTATTTTGCACAGCGCTAAGCAACAAAAATGTTTATCATTCACATCAGTCCCGTCCCAGTTCTCTCCCACATAGACAGACAGTAACGTTACCCTACCAGTGTGTGGCGTGTGGGGGAAAACTGGAGCAAGACCACTTATATGGGGCGAACGAACTCCACACAACTTGCTCCTTACATACAATAACAAATAACAGCACGAACAACATAAACTGCAATTACTCATTCTATCCACCTGTCCTACAGCCCAGACTCCCAGGGAACTGTATCATCACAGTAACATTTAAATGGGATAAAATCTCCTGTGGAATGATATCTAGGGATGACAACGCATTTCATGACATTTCCAGTTTCTGTCAATAGCTGACTTTGGCATCTTGAATCATTTAACGAATTTTGCACTGAAAAAAGTTTCAGAGTTCATAAAAATGAGTCTTTTATGTCATCTTGGAACAGCAATGGGCGACACTTATAAAGCAAATGTGTTAATACGCAGTAATGGAGGTGAGTAGAGGGCATAACAGTGAGACAGGACCAGTTCCTGCGCCCCTTCGACCTGATGGGAAATAGAGTTTTGGCTTCACACACACAAGTTCCTGATGCTCTCCTATCAGAGTATTTTATCTGTGAATCCATCTTTGGAAACACTTGAAACATACATGACAACTTTTCAAACTTGCCCTTAGGGAGATCCCTGAGGGGAGGTCAGGAGGTAAGTGCGTTAGGGGGCATGGCAACGAGATCGCATCACTGTGTCCTGCCCCCAATTGTGCAAAATCACGATCTGTGGCTCGGGGCAGGACTATGATGGAGTGATTGTGTCATCAAGCCCCGCTCCGGCAGGATCCAGGAGGGAGGACTGCTCTTTTGGGAGTCCGGGAGAGTAGGCACATATGCTTTGAACTGTGCAACTGACATTATGTTATTATAAATGCCATGATGGTTGTATTTAAATGATTAATAAGGGGCACATTTATCAATATTAACATAAAGTGAAAAATAGTTTTCAATCCTTATCGCAATGATAAGGATTGAACTATTTCTCACATTTATGTACAACCCTGCACAGAAACAGCAGTTCCGAAAAACTGCTGTTTCTGTGATGTAAAAAATCATACTTACCCCCCTCTTCGGAAGCGCTGTCTCCGGGTCTTCTCTTCATTCTTCAATTGCGCATGTCCAGTTCCAAGAACTGCACATGCGCACAAAGATCCCCTCTCTGTCTCTGCAACTATCGTTGCAGAGAGAGAGCGCTGAGTGACAGGGAGGGATCACATGATCCCTCCACACATGCGCTGTTCAGCTCTGCTCTTCGGAGCAGAGCTGACAGCACTGAGATTTCTCATTTATGATAATGTACGCCAGCTCCAGCTGGTACATTATCAAGACAAGTTCCCGAAAAAAACTATTTTTCGGAACTTGTTAGATTGCAAAAGGGAGCAGTCACCATACTATTGAATGGTGACTGCTCCCCAAAACGAAGCAGAATGCAAAGCAGCAGATATCCACGATATCTGCTGCGATGCATCTTTAATAAATATGCGGGGGACACATCGAGGCATGAATTGTATGTTAAGTGCACGTTAGTGCACCATCACACTTTGTTAAATATACCCCAAATTCACTGTGTTTGAATGGTGTACAGTTTATATAACATAATGGTCAGCGCTGCCATCAAAAAACTGTGGGGCCCAGTACAAATTAATCTGGCAGCCCCCTCCCTCATTACAATACAAGCCCCAATTCACTTTCCTGGTTCTTGACACAATGAAGCGGCTCCCAGACTGGGAACACACCGCGAAGTGATGATGTCACCACATCACGCGCTAAATGACTGTGAGCCACCGCATTGCGGAGGGATGTAGAATCACATCAATCAGACTAGGGGGCACGGACCGACGGAGGGGTCTGTCCGGGCCCTTTACAGCTGTACCCCCTGATAACGGCTGTCATCACTTGGTTGTTAACTGAACATTAATAATTAAATTAAGATAAAAGTCCCGAACTCTGATCTCTAGACGCATCTGGACCTACCGCAGCGTTTCCTTAATTACTGCCCTCAGTAAGGGCATTCGGGTTATATCCTCAGCTACAGGTATACGATCCATAGGAACAGCCTTTACGATCTCTTCATGCAGGGTCTTCTGGAGCTCGGAGTCTTTTGCCAGGTGATACAGAGACCAAGATAATGTGTTTGATGTCTGGAAAAGCAGTGGAAAAACAGGAGGTTACCATGAAGGTGATTGTGGTGTTTTCATCCACATGTATCAATCGTAAAATGACATTTACAGTGGATTGTAGCTTTGTTGCACATTGCCTCATAACTGGCAACAAAAAGGTTTATTTATGAAGCAGAGTCCTGCATGTGTAAACTGTAGTAAAACTTATTTTTAGTTTGGATCTCCCAATTGATAATAAGGTGATTTGCAAACACTGTTATTTCATTCTTTTTTGTTGCACTATGGCTGAAAAACGTAATCACCTTCACTGCGGCTGTAAATGTTCACTGATTTGGAGAACGCTGTAACATAGTTTCAGCAGTACTGGCTGACTGCAGTGAGCAGGACAAGGAGCTCAGAGCTCAGACCTCTATGCCATTAAACTGAACTGATAAATGTTGGCTGAAATCACCACCGTACAGGTGGAGAGGTTAAAAAATATAATATAGGCTCCCCCCCCCCCCCCTAGAAAGCAGCAGAGATGTTAATTAACAATAATTTTCAAATCATCTTATCAAACAAGTATTTGGGTGGAGTTCTTTTAAAAAACATTATCTGGCTGTGCAGATAAGTTAATCTGATGACGAAATTCTGTGTAATTGTAGTTTATTTTAATTTAAAGCACTATGGGGTCTATGCATCAATAGGATGGGGTGCAACTAAATATGCATCGCTGCACATCACAGTGATACATATTTATGCACCGATTGAAGGCATCATGCCGGGGTTAATCTGGGAGCCCCGGCGAAGTGACCCCTCTTCTGTGATCTAATTTTCCTATTTACCGGCAGCCGAGCGCTGCCGAGATCCTGAGATGGCGTTACCTGTCTGCGCAGTGCAAAGCTTATCAAAGCTTGATGCATTGCAGAACATTGCAATCCCGTAGTAATCTATGGGGATTGTGATACTCCTCCGTTAGGCAGTTAATGCATTGGAAACATATAAGCTGGATGCATAGACCCCTGTGTCTCATTTTGCTTCCAGATTTTGTAATATTTTTTTAGCAGCACCGTCATGAGAATGATCTGTGTTGATTACGCACAGTGTCCACACCAGCCAGCAGCAGCTCGCACACGCTGCCGTACACCTCGGACATGCTCAGTTTACCGCTGGACAGCAGATACGTCAGGTACTCTCCCTGCACCTCCTCCCCGCGCTCCAGTCTGGACTGTATCTCACTCATCTTCCTGTCAATCAGCTTCTTCCCTGGAGTGGATAAATCAGGAGGTTATAATACTGCCACCCTGTTGTACTGCTAAAGAATAGAAAGATATATAACCGACATCCAAGAGACAGAATAGAAAGTATAACTTTAATGTTATATCCATTTCTCAGATATATCCTACACAGAGATTAATGGTGGCACAGTGCACAAGTAACCCAAAGTTTGTGATGTTATCCATCTACTTCGGCATTAGTTGTGTCTCTTTGTACTTTGACAAGTGTGGATTTGAGCACTAAGATGGTTCTATCCATGGGCACTTTTTGTTTTTTATGCACTGGTTGAAAGGCAGATTTGGGAAAGCCTTTGAGATAGCAATATAGGGGCTGATTTGGAGCTAGGGACAAATCCAGCTACTGGGTGTAAAATGTGCACTTGGACAAACATTGTGCAATACAGGAGTGAAAATGTAAGTGAAGCCCCGGATTTGGAGTTATACAGCAGGAGCGTCCCAGTGTGTAGGCAGCAGGCAGGACAGGTAGTATGTGCCCGGACTGCAAAAGCTGTTTGCAATTGTACCTGTAAGGTTGGGTACACACTACAGAAATATCCAACCAATGTGTTATCTATAACGATTGTACCAACGACTGAAGTTCTGATCAGCATGCCGATCCATGCGTACACACCATACACGTTTTAAACAATTTTTACATGATTTAAAGTCTGAACATTGATTTTTGTCTATCATAACATCGTTTTAAAAGATTGTGACTCCATAGACACTGTACCGATATATGGCCTCCCAATAGCAATATAATAAATACATTTAAATTAAGGACTGATAATAGGTACAATTGTACATGTAGACATATCAATACGCACACACACACACATATACATATATATATATATATATATATATATATATATATATATATATATATATATATATATATATATAGTATTCCTGCTCTGCCATCATTATATTTACAAATAATTTAAATACACAGAGGTATAGGAAACAAACATGGAATAATGTTAATATAACAATACAGAATTGAAGAGATGGACACATGTCACATAAGTAAATAAATGATACCGTAATGAGAAAATGTGTTTCATGCTATATACACTGGTATACAGGCACACATGAATGACATATGGAGCTTGTAAAAGAGGTTTATTATTTCACACTATTTTCATTTGATTGACGTTTAGACACCGTACCATGTGGGAGAGGCAGAGACAACATCATAAATTTAAATATACACTCCCAGAAGGGCGTTGCTCCTGGAGAAACTGTCTGCAATTGGCCGTGAGTGCGGACATACTGCAGGATTGGAAGGACGTCGTTCTATAGCTAAACGAGATTTTTAGTTCTTTTTAAAAATCAAATGAAACGATACAATGAGCTTTGGAACGAGAATCATTCATCGTTTCTGTGTACACACTAATGGGATATCAGGCTGAGCGATCGTTTATTGTCTGATTAGCCCAATACTCGACTGAAACACTGTAGTGTGTACCCACTATTACATGATAGCTAGAATCTGAGCTGCTGCTAAGGGCAACACCACACTTTTCCTTTTAAGAAGGTTTGATAAACCTGCCCCGTAGGTCACACAAATCGTCAGATATCAGCAGTGCTTTACATGCTGCTAGTCAATTAATCTAAACTTTCTTATTTGCTCCATGTAGGTTGCGTGTGTGTATGTGTCTGTGTGTGTGTGTGTGTGTGTGTGTGTGTGTGTGTGTTAGGGAATTTAGACTATAAGCTCCAATGGGGCAGGGACTGATGTGAGTGAGTTCTCTGTACAGCGCTGCGGAATTAGTGGCGCTATATAAATAACTGATGATGATGATGATGATGATGATGTAGGTGCATAACCTTACAGACAAGTTAAGCAATGAACTGTATATAAGAAGAAAAAGTAATCAAAACTAAAGAGGGAGGGTGGAAATATAATATAATATAATATAAGACCAAGCTATGAGCTGATCTTCTCACTTATGCGAATTCATGAAAGTATGACTGACAGCAGAAAATATGCATTGATTCATCATTATCATCATCATTTATTTATATAGCGCCAGCAAATTCCGTAGCGCTTTACAATTGGGAACAAACATTAATAAGACAATACTGGGTAATACAGACAGAGAGGTAAGAGAACCCTGCTCGCAAGCTTACAATCTATGGGATCTACAATATGTTCCTTATCAAGGTAAATGCTGTACTTGCACAAGACAGGGGCAGTTTGATGAGCTGATGATGATGATAATTGCCGTATATTTGCTCTAAATGGATCTAGATTTAAGGTTGTACGTACCTTAAGAAGTGTGTAACGCAAAATACAAACATGGTAATGTCATTTTGTTTAATCTGTTTTTAAACAGTAAAGATCACTATTATATGATTATATGATAACTATATTATATGATCACTATAGTGATGACCACTGAATCTTTGCTCTTTCTTTTACTCTTTTGTTCCAGAGGCCCCAGACATGCAACATTTGTTATGATACAGCTGTGAGATCTTTTATTAAGAAACCACTTATAAAGATAGTTCTGGAGGAAAAAAAAAACCACTCGATGCTACTAGTTGACAATGTTATACAGACATTATTGCTGAGCTCCTGCTCCTGCAGTCACTGCAACAAGCACTGCTACACAAGTAATGAGAAGGAGTATGTCCTACTCCTACACACAGACATCATCACTGAGCTCCTCCTCCTACAGTCACTGAGAGGAGCGCTGCTACACAAGGTAATGAGGCAGGGAAAGTCATACACATGGATATTATCACTGAGCTCTTCCTCCTACAGTCACTGAGAGGAGCGCTGCTACACAAGGTAATGAGGCAGGGAAAGTCATACACATAGATATTATCACTGAGCTCCTCCTCCTACAATCACAGTCAGGAGCACTGCTACACAGGATAATGAGGAAGGGAAAGTCTTGATACAGACACGATGACCAAGCGCCTCTCCCACAGTCACTGTGATGACCACTGCTACACAAGTTAATAACAATGTGATACATGGCGATATAATCACTGTGACGTGAGTAATGAGGATTGAAGTGACATACACACAGACAATACCCCCGAGATCCTCCACCTACTGTGGGTAGCACAATTTATGGAACTTTCTGGATAATGATCCCATACCTGCATCACCTCTCTGCTATTTAATTTGTACTTACCAAAATCAAAGATATCATCCCAACCTTTCATAAAACGACCCCAGAAGGGAACGATCCGCTTGGTCCATCGCGGAAGGTAGGTCGCATATACTGTATTCTTGAACATTAGGCCAATACTGTCAATAAACTTCTGGGTTTCTGGAGGAATCTGTTTGTCTAGACAGCCGATTCGGGTCTCGAACACAATATAGGAAATTCCTAAGAGACAGGAGACACAATTATCAGAGATACAGCAACACCAAACACTTATAAGCACTGACAACGTTCGTTCTTACCCCTTCTCCCAGTTATTATGATAACCAGGGGGTAACTAGCACTAGCTGGTCTCCATGGGATATTCTTTTTCAGGGGTATTGGTTGGGTGAGGGGTCATCACCGCTCCAATGGTGTCCCCTTAGTACGCAGGCTGGGGTCCCGTATTGGATTTCGGTTCCATCACAGTTATCTTACTGAATTTACAATATTCATTCCAATGAGGAAGGGTTTGAGCAAAACCAACGGAGCCCATCTATTATTAGGCAATATATGTTATATATTGTCTGTCAGCTCATTTTCTGGTGGAAAAATAAGCATTGGGCAGCTCGGTGGCCTAGTGGTTAGCATTTCTGCCTCACAGCACTGGGGTCATGAGTTCAATTCCCGACCATGGCCTTATCTGTGTGGAGTTTGTATGTTCTCCCCGTGTTTGCGTGGGTTTCCTCCGGGTGCTCCGGTTTCCTCCCACACTCCAAAAACATACTGGTAGGTTAATTGGCTGCTAAGAAATTGACCCTAGTCTATGTGTCTGTCTGTGTGTTAGGAAATTTAGACTGTAAGCCCCAATGGGGCAGGGACTGATGTGAGTGAGTTCTCTGTAAAGCGCTGCGGAATTAGTGGCGCTATATAAATAAATGGTGATGATGATGATGTGTTTAACTTGTTTCTAATCCTTTGACTTGTGAGCTGCACATTTGAGCTGATAAATATCAATCCAGTTTGAAGAGATGGTAGTCTGAGCTCTCACACCGTGCTCCAAGGGCAGCGCCAGCGGTTTGTCTGGCCAGTCTACTGCCTAATGCTCTACTGCTCCTCATCTCTTATACTGTATAAGTATCATAATCCTCTGCTTCCCTGTCTTCTGGCTAGATCAGTGTAGTACTGTCTTAGCGGGGACCTTTGACCCACTCTAATCATGGACAATCCTCCTTGGTTCTCCCGCTAAGAGGCTGGCAGCAAGAAAGCCCAGGTAATCATGTGCCCCTGGTGTGGTGACAGGGGTGCCGGAAAGACATATGGGAGGGAAGCCCCACACGATTTGTACAGCATCTGTCCCAGGTCTGGGGTACAGTATGTGACCTCGAGGTGCCTATCTCTGTGCCTTCAGACCTTTGTCCCAGCCAGAACCTTTTTAGGTCATGGGGTTCAGGGTTAAAGTGGTACCTCTGTTTTAGAGGACCTCAAGACTACATCCAGGTCTACTTATTGTGTTATTTCTGACACTTTTTTAAGAATTTGGGTGAAGAAAGACCACATAGCTTTCAAATAAAACAAACAAACAAATATTTTTATATGAGATGTGTATACAAATATTAAGATGTTGATGAAATATCACTAATTTAGACTATTGCTTCCATTCAACAAGCATTTTGTTAAAAAATAATTCCCTTCATTTTGCTTCACGACAAAACTTTCTTCCCGAGACAGCTGCCTTAGGTTTGGTTGTCATTATAAAAACACCCCTAGTCAGGAATACTGTTGAATTACTTAGTTGCAGATCTACCAACACCAGACTGATTATAGCTCATCACAGCCCCAAAATGACCACAATGTCCAAGAACGATCCACTCAAGAGCAGCTGGATCTTTCTAATACGGCCAACCACATTCACAGCCGCACTGGACATAACTGCGGTGATAGAGCCAAGAGTGTGGTCAGCATTAGAAACACTGATATTGGCAAAAGGCTCTTATAGTTTAGCCAATTCCTCAGTGGTAATTGCAATCTAAATAGTCCCTGTTGATTTTGTCACATCCGTCCCCCAACTCTCAGCACACGACATACAAAACTGAACTGGTGCTTACTGATTTCAATAGTGTATTTCTTTATAGCTTCATGTATTCAAGAGAGTCAAAGATATTAGAGCAAAAATAAAATAAAACAGGAAAAACAAACACACATTAGCAAATGTTTTCCAACAGGCAATGTTATTACAGTTATCTCGGTACCCTCAAAGGCAAATCTGTACAGTTCATTTGCCACATCATTGACCATTTCGCCTGACGGGCTCTCCTTGCGCAAGTACTGCAGTCTGTGCATGAAATCTGAAATCACTTCGTTAATACTCCCATCATAGGTTTTGGCTTCTGCCGGCTTCAGCATCCTCTTGTTTAGGACCGTCCGCAGAGAACGCCATTTATCTGCTTGCCTGGGATAACAAGATAACAAGTCATTATTATAGTAAATATAGTCATTGTTGCAGAAAGGTTTCTGAGGAAAGCGTAGTCATGCCCGCATAATACAATACTGGGATATCTAACTGCTCCCCGGCGGTACTGGCAAGTAGCGGTAAGAGGAGTCTTACCAGTCACCAAACCAGTGCAGGGTCCCTCTGCGCACTGGAACTGGAAGACCAAATAGGGGCTTCCAGTTCTAGATTCGAAAATAAATAATAAAGTTATAAAAGAAACTGGAAAAAATGGAAAAGAACAATTTTAACAAAAAAAAAGGATTTTTTGCTTGGTTGATGTCTGGCTATCGTCATCCTGAGGTGCCTCACACCCCTCCCTACGTGAAGGCTGCCATCACTGGTACCTGGTGATAGCATTCTCCAGTCTGGAGGCTTTGATAAATCAGGTGAAAACAGATTTAGGGCTTTTCACCCATTGACCCAGTACCAGGGTCTATACTTTATTTGTATCCTCACACTGGACAAGGAAGAGCTCAACTGTTGAGCTTTTTCACTTAAATATTTTGAATGTTGTGACAGCGCAAACTACAGCGAACATTCCGTCCAGCTGTCTCTTCATCAACAATCTTGGATCCTGTGAATATAATTATGTTCTTTGTTAATTAAGAATGTTTCTCCTTATTTGGGGTTGTGGGTGTTTAAGAACTTTTATTCAACTGGACCTGAACATGGACTGAAACCACCTAGCTTCTTAAATAGAACCAGGTGGATTAACACATTGCAATACCATGGACTATAAATGGTGGATTCCCTATTTCCAGGGCTCCCTCCCCGTTTCATCACATTCACAGGAAGTGAGCAGCTCTTTCAGCCCCTTTAAATGCTTGTTAGGGGTTAAAAGAAAGAATTGCTCTTCAGCAACAGGGATTAGGAATCTCATTAACTAGTTCAGACTAGCATTGAGTGAGGCACCAACTCAGCAGGGAGGAGATATCCTGTTTCTTGCCCATCTCCATCCCACTAACACCTGCCAGCCAACCCCAGCATCACTGACCTGTGGATAACCCTCGAGGGTGGGCTTCCCAGTGTGGAAAATTTTGGGGCATGGTCACGCTACACAGAGAAACGATTCCCCTCCCCAAAATAATGCCCCTTTAATGCTGCCGGAACCCACTGCTGGCATGCAGCTTTGAAGAGGCATCCGTCACCGAGACACAATTCCAAAATGTTTCCAAAATAGGGAGTTCTCCATCTAAATCAGGACAGTTGGGTGGTATGTTAATGCTAATTTGTGCTTTACTAATTTGTCACCCTTTATCCCCATGTTTTTCTCATGTGTGTGGATATTTTCCAGCAACGCAGGCCAATCTGGGTGTTTAAACACTCATTAATGCAAAATGCAGGCCGCACACATAAGACTCACTCTGTGAAAGGCCCGCAGGGGATGTTCCGTTCCTCCCGATGCACCTTCCAGATGTCAATATCAGTTCTCATTGGATATTTCCCCTCCTGTCGCACCATAACCTCCAGAATCGCTGGGTCAGCTATGTTCACCATTCGGAACTTGCCAATTTCTGATTTCCACCATGGACCATACCGCTTCTTGTATATCAGCTGTTAAAAAACAAGACATTGATTGAACTGCCATGATATACAGTAAAAACATAATTTCTTGACATAACATAATTTTAATCCAAAACGTTATCTAATCCGAGCTGACACTGTAACGTGTGACCTAATGAAATTTAACAGACAATGAAAACTTGACGGCAGCTTGTAAAATTGCAGGATCCCATCCCCAGCACCTTGCTTCCTCTATTCTACAGGCTACGGGTCCAACTAATGGAGAAATTTGATTCCCAACAAGTCCAAGGTCAGGATGTCGAGCTCCTGGAGAAAGTTGCTTCCCAACAAGTCCAAGGTCAGTATGTCCAGCTCCTGGAGACATTTGCTTCCCAACAAGTCCAAGGTCATGATGTTCAGCTGCTGGAGACATTTGATTCCCAACATGTCCAAGGTCAGGATGTTCGGCTCCTGGAGACATTTGATTCCAAACAAGTCCAAGGTCAGGATGTTCGGCACCTGGAGAACTTTGATTCCAAACAAGTCCAAGGTCAGGATGTTCGGCACCTGGAGAAATTTGCTTCCCAACAAGTCCAAGGTCAGGATGGCCGGTCCCTGGAGACATTTGATTCCCAACAAGTCCAAGGTCAGTATGGCTACGCCATGCGTTTCAGATCCTTCTCAAAAATAAATACTTCAGACACCACAGTCTGAAGAGTAATGGATGGATAAGAATCTCATGAATGGTGGGGTCTCATGGGAAGAACTCACCAGTTTAAAGAAAGGAACTTTGCTTAATAAATATTTGGAAATATCTGGAGGAACATATTCTAGAGTACTCCTCTCAGGACCAGGGCCTAGACTAGCAAAGTGGTTTGTTGTAACGCTGCCTCCAGCTGCTACAGAGAGGATTTAATGAAAAACTGTAATTTATATCAGTAGTTGAATGAAGCATTAATTGAGTATGGCATAGACAGGAATAACATGTCTACATGTTGAAACACAGATCAAGGTCAAATAAATTATTAATAATAATAATAATAATAATATATAGAATATTAATGTATTAAAGAGTAACCGAGTGACTGTACATAAAGACCTAGAATTAATATCACATAACTACATAGTGGGTGTGGGTAAAAGACACACCTCGCAGGTAGAAACAAGTCAACAACCCCATAAATGGCCATCAGACCCATTCCCTACATCAATCACTCCACTGCTTAATTTGTGCATTATGACTATTGATACAATTCTTCCTACAAAATACATTCAGTCTTTTTTTAAACCCATGCAGTGATGCTGCCGTTAGTAACCCCCTCGGCAGTGCATATAGTCTAACTATGTTGTTAGTGAAGACATGGTTCCTCCAGTTTGTGTTGGTGCCTCCTTGTCACCTGTACAGTCCTCACTACTCATCAGACACATTTTTTGCATTGTCCTCGGACATATTTGTAGACAATAATTAGATCACCACCGAGGCAACTTTTTTTCCAAATTAAACAACTCTGGTTTGTCGAGTCTATCATTATGTAACCCTTGCATTCCCTTTATTAATAAGGTAGCACATCGGTGACACCTCTGAAGTTCTCCTATGTCTTATACACAGTATTCCATACTAAA
Organism: Mixophyes fleayi; assembly: GCF_038048845.1. Lineage (NCBI taxonomy): Eukaryota > Metazoa > Chordata > Amphibia > Anura > Limnodynastidae > Mixophyes > Mixophyes fleayi. The sequence goes on along the minus strand of NC_134408.1, from coordinate 146,074,162 downwards.
AATGCAAAAACAGGTGATTTCTACAAAGGCAAAATTATATTTTCTTCTTGTGTATCTAGTTTCCCAGGATTCTATTACCTCCTGCAGCAGCTGCCTGACACTGGGAGTTGCTGCACAGCTCTTTGTCTATTAGTATACCCCAGTGCATGTTCTAACGTCAAATCTTCCTAATTGTATCTCATTCAATGGGGGAGATTCAATTGCTCGTGATGTGGCGAACGGACATTGCGCCACGCACATTGCAGCAATTACGGTAGAAATCTCAGTTCATGTGCGAGGAAAATAAACGGAGATATCTGTCAAATCTCTGCCGCGAAGTGTTTCACGGACGGTCCGAAGACACGACGCGGCTAACTGAATCTCCCCCCTTTGTACTGAAATATTTCCACGGCCTTGGTGTCATCTTTTTTTTCACATTTGTGGAACTGAAAGCCCAAGTCTGGTAAGTTAGCTCACTCATGCGCACACCTGCGGTGACTGGGTCGGTGAAGTGGTAAGTACTCCATACCATATTTTTGCTAAATTTTTCTGCTATAAGTGACAAAATAAAAGCATACTTCACCAGCATTATCTATTGATAAACTGGCCCCTATATACTGCATACTTGCCAACTTTTATGACCTGTCCACCGGGAGAAACAGGGAGGACAGGTCATGTGACAGGGGGCAAAAGGGGGGGGGGTGATGTTGTCGCGTCACCATAGCCCCGCCCCCATTATAAAATGTTGAAATTTGCGGCATTTAATAGTGGAGATTGCCTGCTCTTACGAATATTACGAAATTCGGGAGCCTTCTGGAAATTCCGGGAGAGTGGGCAAGTATGATATACTGAACTATTTATCATTTTTAAAATGGCACAGTATATCCAAATGAATAACCTTCAGTTTGTTCGCTAGTGCCCTGTTCTATAGGAGTTTAATTGATATTTGACCTTGTATGGTAGTGGCTCATCAAGCTGATACATGCTAATATGCAGAGTAATAATATTCTCAATGCAGAATGTATCCCTATGCCTTAATGAACATTTCAATAAAAAATAAAGTGGCAATGAGCAATACTCATAAACAGGGTATAGTCCGCCCTTAAAAATGACATTTTATTTTATGCAGCTGTTTCTATAGCCAGGGATGCTCAAAGACTATGGGATAGATTTATCATATCTTCTAAAGAGGAAAAATGGAGGTGTTACCCATTGCAACCAATCAGATTCCAGCTATCATGTTCTAGAATGTAGTACATAAATGATATAATCTGATTGGTTGCTATGGGCAACACCTTCACTTTGAGGTCTTCCTGACAACATAATGTGACACCTATAGGTGAAAGAGGGAACACATCACCATTTCTTAACGGTATAAGACATGTACTGGGGTTTCTCCTTGGTGAACATACATTATAAGACAGACATTCTCCCACAATAACATAGTGTGGTACATGCACAGCAGACTCACTGATAACAGATAAGTCCAGCTCTTTGCTGTGTGCATATAACACAACAATCACCACACAAAACATCATACATATATTGGTATGAATGTAGATTGCTGGGATAATACTAATATTGTGCAATAAGAGAAGAGAGACGCATACAGGAAATGAGTGGAAGAAACAACAGAGAAGTGTTAGTATGAGCTACAGAGTGACAATTGGATAAGGGGCTATATTTACCAACTAAGCAAAGAAACACTGAAGTCTAAGTAGGAATCTACTAATGTATGATTTTTTATAAACATAAATTTAAGATCGATTTATTAATTTGCTGTGGAAATCACCAAAAATAACCTCACTGCTATCAGACGTGTGATTTTGCCACAAAATTAGTGAGTTGTATCGTTCAGCTGCCCCGGAGATCTTTGGATAAATAGCATGATAGAAGATTTTTGCGGTGGCTCAGTGGTCAGCACTTCTGCCTCACAGCGCTGGGGTCATGAGTTCAATTCCCGACCATGGCCTTATCTGTGTGGAGTTTGTATGTTCTCCCCGTGTTTGCGTGGGTTTCCTCCGGGTGCTCCTGTTTCCTCCCACACTCCAAAAACATACAGGTAGGTTAATTGGATGCTAACAAATTGACCCTAGTCAGTGTGTCTGTTAGGAAATTTAGACTGGAAGCTCCAATGGTGCAGGGAATGATGTGAGTGAGTTCTCTGTACAGCGCTGCGGAATCAGTGGCGCTATATAAATAAATGGTGATGATAATGATGATTTTCTATCGCTCCTTATCGGAGAGCTCTTGATAAACAGACCCCTGAAAGTAGTACAGTCCTAGCACTCGGTTTCAGTGACATCTCAGTAATTACTGTATTAGATCACAGATCCACTTGCTCACAAGCCTGGGATAGGGAAGCATCATTTTTCAGCAATGTTATCAAGGTCGGACATTATAGGAGGCTATATGGCCATTTATGTAACTCTACAAGGACCAAGTGTTTGCCCAGGGAGGGTCCAGTCAAACAATAAGGAGAGCAGGAGTAAAAATTTATAATATAATTAAAAAAATTATCAGACATTTCTAATCCATTTATCAAATTAAGATAATAACAGATTAGTGGTGCATACTGAGGTTTTCTATAGCGTAGTACAAATGGAGAAAAATACACAGTGACATAAGGACACAAACTGATATATTATATATGATATATATGGCATGTATGTTTACTATAGTTAATAATAAAATGCGTAGTTACTTAGTGTCATCATTGGAGGTCACGTATAAAGCACGCTCGATGTGCAGAGAGAACCGCTGTGATTCTGCACCCCCTGGCATAAGGATGGTCCGCCCAACGCACATCAAGGGGCTCTCCTACCCTCCGATCTCATTGGGCGCCTTCGCATTCTATGTAGGTGGGTGGAATGGGCCCTTAATGACGGAATACCGTCTTTCTGGACTCGCCCCGCACTGTATGATGTCCCAATAGCATCATCTTGGTCCTGCTGGCCCGTGCTGCAATTAACCAGAATTGTGCAGAGGGGGACAGGGGAGACGATGACGCTATTTGCAGTGAATCACATCATCAAGGCCCCATCCTGGCCGACTTCACAGGGGAAGTGGGCTGGAAGCAGGAGTGTGGCCTGCTCTCTGGAGGGAGACTCCTGGACATTCTGGAGGGTAGACCAGTATGTATCAGTTACGTTGCACATAGTTAGAATTCGCTTACACCAATTCTCCCAACACAAACTCTGCAAGACACAGTAAGACAGATAGATGGCATGCAGTGAAGCCACACCGACCTGTAACTCATGACTATGCAGCAGGTAACCCCTCAGAAAAACCCAGTACAGGTTGGTGAGCAGGGAGGGTCCCGGTAGATCTTTAAAGGTTTTCACTTTCTTGTCTCCTTCTGCTATTCTAGCTGCGGCCGCACCTGTCACTGTCCTGCCCGGGGTGACTGCGGCCCTGCGCGTCTGCAGAGGGAGGATGCAGCGCCTGAGATAAGGGGACATCATGGCTGGAGTGAGCGAGAGCTGCTATCATTTACTGTAGTGTGAAAGAGAAAAGAAGAAGCCTCCGGGACCTCCCACTGTTTACATCCAGGGGCAGACAGTGTATTCCCATTCCCAGCCAGTGTACAGTGTGCACTGTAGCAGCACAAAGTCCACATTTTATAGGTATGACGTTAGAAACATTTTATTATCTGTACCTGGTCTGTGGAGTCTGGAGCATTGCTGCTGAAATTATAGATGTTTGTTAGGTGCAATTTCATTACGTTGGTTATTTTGAATGTATGGGTGCCTGCATAGTACCACTTCTCATACGCTGGTTTAGCTTGTTTCATTTTCGGTATCCTCTGTACAGGGGAGGGTTGGCAGACTTTAGCCCGGGGGGCAAGCACACATCACTGGTCCGTAAGTAGCGGCCCATCCTTAAAGTGTGGTTTTTAGTACAATATATATTTATCCATATAAAAAGAGGCTATTTTAGTGTTGCTTAATCCATATATATATTTTTATGCCCAGGTCTAAAGATGGATTAAGGCTCTGGGGGGCCTGGACACTTTAGATAAGGTAACCCCCTATGATGTAGCATGGTTATCATTTTAGACAAATACACGGGCAATACAGTGTGCACTACTGTTAGGTGTACACAGTTCTGCCTTCATGAGCAGTACAGGGTGAAGCGGGACATACCTCCCAACTGTCCTAAGTGAAACAGTCACCCAAATTCGGGACTGTCCCACCGGATTCAGGACAGTTGGCAGTCAGTCCTGCTCTCTCCTATCTGTTCTTGTCACTTTCACCACCTGTGGCTGCTGGTTTCTTTAGCTCATTTGCCGCTTGTCTGGATCCTGGAATATTGGAGGCCCTATTTGCAGAAAAAAATGGGTACATGAAATTTAGAAAACTCCATCAAATAATAGTATTCACATTTGATAAATAGACCTATTTCCCTCCAACTATCTCTGACATTAAATTAATAGAATTCCCATTTAATAAATAAAACTATTTCCCTCTCTCCAAACAGCCCCAGCAATAAATTAAATAGCATTTACGTCCAATACACTGGCCCCTCACTCACACACAGTATAACACACATACACATTATACTAATATAGCACGCTCTGCAATATTCAGACACGGGACGGCAACTATCACATGGTGCGCGCCCCATGTGACAGGTTCTGCGGCAACGGGAGAAGGTGGCTGGTCCCAGAGGAGGGGCCGGCCACCAAGTAATTAACAGGGATAGCACCGGCCCAAAATACTATTTTTTGGTCCGGCCCGGGGGACATGTGCCCCCCTGCCTCTCTATAATATTTGGGTACCTGTATAGCGGTAATGAATGACACAACCTCTGTTCCTCATAAGGCAAATATGTAATCATACTGCCCACCGATTGGTTGAACAGAATGTAAATGTAAGAAATGCATTTAGCAGTGGTGTGAACGCAGGGTCTCATTAAAAGTCGGATGTACGCCAATGTTTTTTGCGTTAGATACACATTATGTGACATAATTAGGCATTAACGCATTGACCAGATACAGCTCTTAGGAAGTATATTACTTACAGGTCATGGAGGCCTGGTGCAATGATACGAACCGATGATGACGATTGTCAGCAGCACATCTAGTCGCTTCTGATTGGCTCATTGCACCTTAACCCCTCCAGCCTATGGTACTTACATCATTAGTGTCGCGGCTATATTATCTCAAGTCGTGGCCGTCTATTCACATTACTTGATTGATTGACATATTCCTATTGGATTTAGAAAGGAATAGACAACAAAGCAGGATGTGTTTGTATTCATTACATTTTATATGGAAAATGCAATGTTTGCTTTTATTAACAACAATCAAGACACTGTACTCTCTTGTGGATATAACATTATATTATTACATTGCATGCAAATAGGGTAATGCGACCTATAGCAACCAATCAGATTCTAGCTGTCATTTTGTAGAATGTACTAAATAAATGACAACTAGAATCTGATTGGTTGCTATAGGCAACATCTCCACTTTTTTAAACCCGCAGTTTAGTAAATCTAGCCCCAGTAACCGTGAATACACACTGCATGGTTATACGGTTCTGCCTGATTTATCTTTTCAGAATAGCAGCGACAGAGATGGTGGGAAGGGGGAAGTGAGCTGAGGAAAGAGAATATAACATGATGGGGATTGTAGTGCCCCAGGATCCACCACAACAGTACCTGTGTGCTGTTGTGGTGGATCCTCTAACATTCAAAAGGGCCGACATCACCTTTAATCTCAGTAATAAGATAAAACAATACACTTAATCAAAGAAAGAGACACCTATCTGTAATAACAAATCAGGGGGCATTTTATACAAGTGTTACAAGCTATAACAAACACATCTGACAATAAAGCAGTAAGGAGCCAAGAGCCCAAGATGAAGGCTCGGAGCCACGTGCGGTCCCAGGGCCACCTGTAGCCCATCGCTGGCCCAACGCAGCTCAGCAGCAAAGTGTCCCTGGAAAGTATTTGAAAAGGTCACAGCTTTGGTTGTAGTACAAAGTCAGGTACTGCTGAGGTCATGGTTATATCTGTTCCTATCAGGGCTGTTATCTTCTCTCATCCAAGGTCTTAGTAATTATTAACCTTCATTTGTGATATCAGGAGAGAGATTCTTCTGTATCTCATCATAATACAGACCTCTCTATTATCATTATTTACTATACCACGAAATTAGTATCAGATGTGTGACTCAGGTTGGTTACACACTAAACAAAACGTCTCCCAAAGCGATATCCTTAACAATTTAACCAACGATTAAAAAGAAAAAAAAAGTCCCGATCAGCAGCTGATTCCTGTGTACACACTATACACGTTTTACATGATTTACCTTCAGATCTGTGCTCTTCATCTGTCATAACCATCGGCTGATAAGATGGTGACTCTGCACACTCCATAGAGATCTATGGACACTGTCGGTCCTGAGTGCTTACACACTGCAGAATTAGAACGACATCGTTCCATCGTTTATAGAGATTTTTTTATCTGGTTTCAAAATCAAATCAAAGATACAATGAGCTTTAGAACGATAATCATTTCAGTGTACACACTAATGCAATATCGGGCTCAAAACAGTAGTTTACTGTGTGATTGGCCCAATATTCAGCTAAAAACACTGTAGTGTGTACCCAGCCAATCCTGCCACCAGCAACAGGGTCACTTTCCAATCTGGCTGACAGTGGTTATCTTGTGACCGGACTTATGATACAGCAGCCAAACACTGGCAGAGAATTACATTTTACTGAACTATCAATACTGCGTAACATTCTATTCTAATATAAAATGTATGTTTTTTAAAGTAAAATGTTCATTTACTAAAAGCCTAACGCAGGAGATATCGGAGATATGTTATTACAGAGTATAAATACCCAGATAATAACCCAGGTGTATTATTTTCACAACACACTTACTGGTGATAAAAACCCTGAAGGCCAATTACGACGTACACATGCAGGTTTTGGACCTACCGTGCTCCGCATGTGCCTAAGTTTCCACCAGGGCGTATGGGGTTTGCAGAGCAAAATGGTCGCTTTTGCGTAGGAGCAAAAGTTTGCGCAGGCAAACGGAGGGAGTTGGACAGAGTGGAGGCATTTCTCGCGAAGCTCGGAGTAGGCACAGAGGTGTGTCTCATTTTGTGGAGTAGAGCAGAAACAACATTGCATTTTGCAGAGAGAAATTATTGTAAGAGGTGCAGGGTGCAAATTCAGGGGCATACACTGCTGTACACGGTCCTTTCCGCTGTGCAAAAGGATGGCGGCGGGTTCTGGCATTGCCGCTTTAAAACCGTAAATGTCACTCTCGCCATTTTAATTGACGTAATTTGCAACTGTCGGCATTTTCTGCATTTGGAATGTATAGGGGGTGTGTTGGTGACGTTGTGTGTCTTTTTTATAGTAAGTCTGGATTTAATCCGTATGGGGAATATTTTAATCGGCATTCTTTTGTCGCTATACTGATTGTCACAATTAGCACCAGCAAAAACGTACCTCACCCCAAAACAACTACAACCCTCTCTCTCTAAATTTCCAGAATCCTACCTAGCTAGTTGTGCCACCTGCAAAACCCCCAGGTGGTTACATAGGGCTGATGGGAATTGGGTGGGGCAAATAAAAGCCGGGATACGGCAAAACAGATTGAGAGGAAGCAAACTGTGATTTACAAGCAGAATTAATAATAATAAAAAAAAATCAACATAATTCAACATAATTCACATATTTTGAGCCAATAATCAGCTGAACCGTGTAAGCAGTTACCTGAAGTTTGCATTAGAAAAACTAGTTGCTAAATGACCATGTTTGGTCACTAGGTGGCACTGCAGCATCTGTAATGAGAACAGTGTTAGCGATCACTGTCACCTTGTAAATTAGTTGAAACTTTCCTATTTTATTGTTATTGTTAATATTATTTTCTATCTCATAATACAGTAAAAAAAGTCTTTTTAAAATAAAATATATTCTGCTTTACTAAATTAAACAAACAAGGTTTTCCTCCTAAATATATGAATTGTGGGTGTTACTGGCTCCTTGTGGGGTGTATTATTCAATATGGTCCTTTCTCCGGTGATAAGTAGGATTTCACTCTGCAGAGAGGAATAGTGAAATGAGCTGCCCACACCCTCTACCATCCTGCTGTAAGGTGGCAAGTGCGGATGCCCAGTGATAGATAAGGAAGAAGGAGAGAAATCAGGCTGAGTGAGAGGAGGGGGACTGGGGTAGAAAAGAGAATAGTATGGAAACAAGAGAGAAATCAGGATGATGGGGGAACAGAGAGTTGAGAGATAGGGAAGGGAAAGGAGAAATATGAGGCATGAAGGAGAGAGCACATGAGACAAAGGAAAGGGCAGAGGAGAAAAAGGAGAGCTGACAGGAAGAAAAGTGAACTTTCCCACCACGGGAATAAGTTGCCGCAGGAAGGTCATAGCCCTCAAAGCTGGTATAAGATGGGAATCCACTGGTATATAATCATCTATGCACTGCTGGTATTAGATGGGAATCCTCCGGTATATAATCACCTATGAACTGCTGGTAATAGATGGGAATCCTCCGGTATATAATCACCTATGCACTAGTGGCATTAGATGGGAATCCCCCGGTATATAATCACCTATGCACTAGTGGCATTAGATGGGAATCCCCCGGTATATAATCATATATGCACTACTGGTATAAGATGGTAATCCTCTGGTATATAATCATATATGCACTACTGGCAGGCCCGGCGCTCCCATTAGGCAAGGTTAGGCACTTGCCTAGGGCGCCGGGCTCTGGAGGGCGCCACAGATTAAAAATTTCTTTAAAACTGTGCGGCGACTGCTGACCATACCTTTCACGGCCGCCGCACAGCTTCAGATACATCCACAGGGAGGGGGGAGGGACTATTGATCATCACCACCGCCGCCCCTCCACTCACTGACTGTCGGGCCGTGACATCATCATCACGGCCCGACAGTGTCAGTGAGTGGAGGGTAGAAGACGGAACAGAGAGGAGGCAAGTTAAGGTAAGAAAAGACAGGGGGGGGGCGCCGATTTTGAAAATGGGGCGGGGGGCGCAGATTTTGAAAATGTGCCTAGGGCGCCAAGGACCCTAGCACCGGCCCTGACTACTGGTATAAGATGGGAATCCCCCGGTATATAATCATCTATGCACTGCTGGTATAAAATCGGAATCTCCCGGAATATAATCATCTATGCACTGCTGGTATAAAATGGGAATCCCCCGGTATATAATCATCTATGCACTGCTGGTATCAGATGGGAATCTCCCGGAATATAATCATCTATGCACTGCTGGTATAAAATGGGAATCTCCCGGAATATAATCATCTATGCACTGCTGGTATCAGATGGGAATCCACCGGTATATAATCATCTATACACTACTGGTATAAGATGGGAATTCCCCAGTATATAATCATCTATACACTACTGGTATAAGATGGGAATTCCCCAGTATATAATCACCTATACAATGCTGGTAATATAATCTCCTAGGCATTCTATAGACTGTAAGTTTATCAGAAGGACCCGCTTACCTCCTTATTAATACTCAGTCTTGTTATATTACTGATTTTTTTCCAAATATAAAACGCTGCAGAATATGCTGGCATTATATAAATAAATGTTAATAATAATGCGCTCCTGCTATAAGCCGGGCAACTTCTTTTATATAACTGTCTAAGCACCGTGTTGGCACGCTGGGACATGCAGGAAGCACTAGGTACCAGGATAGATGTACTGACAATGGTAGGGAGATTCAGAACAAGAGAAATAGATACCCAGGGCAACAGCAGTGAGATCAGAAGCAGATCAGCGAGCTGCCACTAATGTATCAGAGACTGGAACCAGGAGCCGAAGTGGTTCTGAATCACCAACAGCTGGAAGAGGGTGGATGGATCATGCTCAGTGATTACCTCTGTTCTGAGCATGCTCAGTGTGCTAGGCTGCTTATCAGGTCCTATAATTAATATATAATCATGTGGTATAAGCTGGGTTCTTTGTGTACTACTGAATGTACAGGTAGAACTGGAGCTGGATATAGAAGGAGCGGACCTCAAACTACTAATCTACCTAGGGCTCCATTTGATTTTAATGTGACTTTGGATGCGCAGAAGTTTGTCGACTTGTTGATCGGACAGATAAATCTCCAGACTGACACTGAATAACTAAAAATACCAGGGATAAAAGCTCTGACAATATGTTTTTAAGCAAAATGTAAAAATTTATTTTTATGTCTGATTAGCTGTGGATTAGTCAAGAATTGTATACGTCATATCCCGGCTGAGTCATCAATACACACTGTACTTATCTCTATATATATATAAGGGGAAATGTCAGAATCCTGCAGAGATGTTTAAGTTTGTACTTAATGACACATTTATGGCTGATTTCTCGGTAATATGTTGTAAGAGGATATTTTAAGATGAAAGTGTGAAAATTGCTGCATCCGGCAGTGAAGAGATTGAAGTGGATAATTATTTCATTTGCAGAAAATGATCAGGTATGTGTGATATTGATGTTTTCTGGATACAATGTTACTTGTCAGCTCTCTGGGATACTGTGGCGATGACGGTCAGTTCATTCTGCTGTGTGGTGGGAAACATTTAAGGCCAAATTCTGCTGCTGAAACGCACAAAATCTCACAGCCATCTGCAGAACGAGGCATCTCTGTTGCTGATCTCTGAGTAGGGGGTCTGGTGTCATAGCTTGCTACTGGTACTGTAGATAAACACTTCATTATACCTGATTAAAGTCTCCCTGTTCCTATGTATTAAACTGTATCGTCAGCTACATAGAAGAGGCAGTCACTGGGCTTACACAATATTCATAAAAATGCAAAATATTAATGCTCGAGGAACCTTATACATTACACCAGTAATATTACCTTATACATTACACAGTAATATTACCCTATACATTACACCAGCAATATTACCCCATATATAACACCAGCAATTTACCCCATATATTATAGCAGCAATATAACCCCATATATTATACCAGCAAAATTACCCTATACATTACACTAGCAATATTACCCCATATTTTATAGCAGCAATATTACCCTATATATTAAACCAGCAATATTCCCCCCCACATTACACCAGTAATATTACCTTATATATTACACCAGCAATATTACCCCATAAGTACCAGCAATATTACCCCACACATTATACCCTCAATATACCCCATACTTTAATGACCGCTGCTGGCTTGTTTTGTTATATAACAATTATCTGATAACTGAATGGGAACAGACACAGTCCAGGCAGCCACACACTGACCGATATGTGGGTTTTCAGTTTCACCAACAATCATCCAGAATGAAGAAAGATGATTGGACGATGAGCTGTCAGTATGTAGTGCAGTCATCGGCCAACTATGATTATTGTACCCAATATGGTAACATGATCTCCGGCCTTCACTCCCACCCTCAGACTAATTATTTACTTACTGAGTACACAGGTTTATATAAAGACTACGGCCTGATTCATTAAGGAAAGTTAAGCAAAAAATTGAGTAAGTTTTGTTACTTAAATTTTCTGGACAAAACCATGTTACACTGCAATGATTACAAATTAGTGTATTATTTTGTACATAAGGAAAATACTGTCTGTTGTTTCATGTATCACACAAATACTTGATAGCTTTATTTGTACACTGAAATTTAAAGTTGAGCTAGGACATGTCCTACCCCAGCTATAAATCTGCCATCACATTTTAAATTTACCTCCCCCTCCAATGCAACATGGTTTTGTCTTACTTATTTTTGCTTAACTTTCCTTAATGAATGGTGTCTGAACGCAGGGGAGCAACTACTGTACAAATACACGTTACTGGACTGTACTTCCGCCTATCGCTATTTCCAGCATCTAACAGACAGCTGCAGCCAGTTTCCAGACAGACACAAAAGAGAAAAGAATAACTGATTAATACGCTAGTGAGAAACATCTAAAAAAGAAAGAACCCCCTTGTCAGTGAGGCTCCCTTTCTGCACAGACATCTGAACATATTTATAGTTGATGCCAGCGTAGTTTTATGCAGAGGTGACAGGTCCACTCTAACATATTAACTGCGCACAGCTGCCCGATCAGGGTGGGCAGCGATTCCTGGAAAATCTCTGCAATGTGTATAGGAACGTCAGTTAGTGTCAGGACAGTTACCTGTGAATAAAGATTTATACAGACTCATCTGAGCATGGCTCTGCTCACCAGAGGGCATATTGGGCATGGCATCAAGTTAACCGAGCCGAACATATACTCTACGCTCCTTTCACGGTATAAATATATGTCTGAGAGCCCTGTTATATAAAAAGGTGTCCTTCGATGGTCTAGGGCAGTTATTAGAGGAGTTAGGGGCAACAAAGAAAAACATTGGCTCAGAAGCTGCCCCTGTTCCCCCCTAGGAAACGGCACTGCCACGCCGGCTGCTTCCTACCTTAGGAGTTGGGGGCAGCATGCTCGGCTCCTCAGCTGGGAGTATGGCCCTAGTTTGCAGTCTAGGGTGCAAGGCTTTTGGGGTGCGGCACAAGATTTTGGGGGGTGCAAAATTGTGACAGGGAGAGGTATCAATTGAAATTAATTTTAAAATTTAAGAGAATAGTTGTTCTTCAAAGAAAAATAATACATGAAAGATAAATGTAGTAAGGTTTTATTCTTGATGTATCCCCATGGCAGCACGGTGGTTCAGTGGTTAGCACTTCTGCCTCACAGCACTGGTGTCATGAGTTTGATTCCCGACCATGTGGAGTTTGTATGTTCTCCCCATGTTTGCGTGGGTTTTCTACGGGTGCTCCGGTTTCCTCCCACAATCCAAAAACATTCTAGTTGGTTAATTGGCTGCTATCAAAATTGACCCTAGTCTCTCTCTCTCTTTCTGTGTGTATGTTAGGGAATTTAGACTGTAAGCTCCAATGGGGCAGGGAGTGATGTGAGTGAGTTCTCTGTACAGCGCTGCAGAATTAGTGGCGCTATATAAATAAATGGTGATGATGATGATGGTAAAGGCTGAAGACTCCAAAAACAGAAAATCCTTCTTTTCCCAAAAAAAAACAAAACAGTGTCAGATTCTGACAGTTTTGCCTCTAAAAGCCATTGGAGTGTCATTTTGCAATTTCACGGATTCATGTTGCCACGGAATAATATAAAGGGTTAATTGTACCTTGAGAAACGGGTCTTTAAAAACTACAAGCTAGTGCATAGTGCCTCCTGGTGGATACTTTCATATTACACATCTATTTTAAAAAGACTCAATTGAAAGCTTTAATTGTAGTTTAACCTGCACTTCCCTCCTCCTCTGTTCCCAATACCTGTGACACAAATGAAAATCAATTGTTGGCTAAACGTGTGTAATGATCAAACATCTTATATGTCAGCAACAGGAAAACAAATAAAAATATATAAATATTATAAGAAATGTAATAATTATAATAATATATAAAAAATAAAATGTGAAAATAAAGTAACAATACAATCATCAGTCTTATATAAGAAGGCATTAATCTGACACTGCATGTCCTTTATTTTCCCCCATATCTATAGGTAAACTAATGTTAGATGTGGGTTAGGGACACTTGATGATGGGATAAATATTGAATAAATGCTTTAGATTGTAAGCTCTTGTGATTCCAAACAGCAACCTCTCCCCTCAATATCACTCTGTACTTGTAGGTCAATATTGTACCCTATTTACTGTTCCGCTCTGCAGAAACTGTTGACAGTCACTAAATAAATAGAAATAAGAATTATAATTTCATGGATTACCTATGTAATCTTGGCTTTTAGTTGCTGTGTTTTCTATTAACTGGAGCCCATACATGTCAATGTATATACTTATACTGGTGTCTCTCTTTGTCTATTGGAAATGTTTAGACTTATCAAACAAGACTGGAATTATGACAGTAAAGGCAACATGTTGTACTATAGAGCAGTGTTGGGGCCCTCAAGAACTCTCGTAGACACATAGCAATATGATGCTGACCGACTGTCACCTGCACTGACCCTCAGTTCAGTTTTATAATATCCGATTGCCAGCCCCAAAGTTCACTTGGAATAGTGATAATAGTGATAATATTGGACAAGCAGCCTTGTATGTCGTTACTAGTAGATTATACATATTTATTTCACATTGACGATGGGATTTACGGGAGTTGGGTCATGGAGCTTTGTGACATTGAAGAGTAGGGTGGGGTGGGGTGAAGGTAGCACATGGTCTAGGGGAGTACAACATTGAAATCCAGGCCTTGTTTTGAGGGTAGTGTTGCTATAATATCTGTAGGACAATGCTGGCACAATATCCCGAGGCCCCCCAATGGTATATTGTCAGGGAGCCACACTGATATCCTGAGTAAGGTTCAGTATAATGTATATACCTCACAATGGGCCCGATTTCCATTGCTTAACGTGGTAGGGCTTAGCAGTTCTGGGGTGGAGCCTCACCAAGATGGGGACAAGGTTGGGTGTAACAGGGACATGATTGGGTGTATCTAGGGTGTCTCTGGGTAGATCGGAAGCATGGCCATAGTTTGTCCAGCTCTTTAATGTTTCAGTGTTGGGAGGTGTGAATTTGGGCGGTCATTGCTGGTATATTTTGTGTGATCACCTCCGTGCCCACTAGGGGCCCAGTTATTTCTTTGCGGGGGCTCTTTATTTGTTGACCTAGCCGATTTGTACATTAGACATTGCCTTGGGTGCGGGGGCTGCTGCTACAGTGTATCCCAGCAGGGATCCACAGGATGGACAGTCCGGGACAGACCCATGCTCTTGGAGCCCACAATGATCACTAGGCGCATTCTCATAGGGCATATCAGCTGAGAGTTATCAACGTATACTGGATATTATTTTAGCTTATCATCCAAAGAGGCTGTAAGGGATTAGCAGGGGTCTGGTAATGTCATCTAATGAAACAGTTCCTCTTTGGCTTGGATTTAAGACGCAGTTAACCGCTGGGTTGCCGGAGAGCCCTGCAGAATACTGTACCGCAATGCACTGCAGCACTCTCTGCCTTCAGAGGGGTTAAACTCCAACAGCCTGAAGTCACCAAGTACTCACAGGTCTTAAATGATTAAAGTAGGATTAGCACAATCCTCTAATCTCCCCACAAAGGTACAAATTGTATCCAGGCCCCTGACATACTACTCCCAAGATAGGAAGCGTTTCCTAAAGTCACACAGAATAAGCTCTTCCAGTCTCTTCTCTATGTTTATTTATTAAAATAACCGTTGGGGTTTGGAGTAGAATCATCATTATCTGAACAGGTAAATAGGACCCAGGTCTATAAATCAGGGAGGTGGGGTCTGATTGCTGCAAACTGGTTCTCTTAATCTGGGCTTCTTAACCTGGAGAAGCTGAGGGAGAGTGAAGAGGCTCTGCCACCTGTTATATGAAGCAAATTACAATTATTATTAAATTAATGTATCAGGAGTGAATAAAACATATTCAACACTACTTAAAATGAGTCCTTTGTTAATATTTAACTAGATAGATTGTAAAGGAATTCACAGTATGGGGGTATTCAGAACAGATTTACCTGCACATTGCATCATAGGGGTGTAGAGAGTGCGATATAATAAGGGTGAGAGGCCCCGCTCTAAGCGCCCAATTAAACGGTTCTAGAGATGTGTTCACCAGCTCACATACATTGTGCAGCCAATTACTACCTATGGAAGAACAGACAGCGAGATTGGAAAATAAAACGAGACAACGTAGCCGTCATGTGATGAGCCTATTTATTAAACTGCCACGATACGGATGATTTTATATCACCCCAAACAGTTCCACTAATAAAAATAAAATAAACAAAATGGATAATAATGTATAAAAAATATTTGAAGAAAATGAATAACCTTTAAAAATTGAAAAAATAACAAAACAACTATTGCAGCGAGACTTGTTAAATAGGCTTCCCCGCCAGTTAAGGTTACAGCTGGCGATATCACTTGTCAGTAACTTCAGGGGCAAACGCAGGATTTGTAGAGGGGGGTATCCACACCACTCCACCAGTGGGCGTGACCAGCATACATGGGGGCGTGGCTATAATTTTAGACAGTGTTTGGCCGCTCTCCAACTCTTCCTATCCCTATAATATACATGGGCAATGCTGCATGCACTACTGTTAGGTGCACGCAGATCTCCTTTTTCAAGCAGAGCTGTGTGAAGCGGGGGCAGGGTCCAGCCACCTCAATTATACTGTGTCCCAGGCTTGGAGGGGGTTTACAGGCACTAGGAACCCCCCTTGGTTTGCCTATGTAACTTATTGATGTATAGGGCAAAACAAGAAACGGGCCTAACACCATAAAGACGCCCGTTTTCGATGACAATTGGCTCCAAGTTTTTGCTCTGCTTTGACCATGTCTTGTCACTTGCCTTTGATTTAAATGGATATCTCTCTTATTCAGTCCCCACAACAGGATCCCTCCCCCTGAGCCCAGGTTACTGCAATAGTAAATTAAATTGGGAGTCCGGTAGTGTATTGTTCTGGGTGGAGGGGGTCTTGTTGCAGAGACATATGCTGTCCCTTATACTTTACTCATCTTCTTACAGATCCGCCTCACATTACAGCTGCCTGTTTAACCTATTAAATGCCGAGCGAGGTTTGGTTTTATTTGGGACTGAATCTCTGGACCATTTCCTCTGTGTGTTACTATATAGTTAATAGTTTGTTACATAAATGTCCATGGCAGGATTCATGCCGGCATGTACAACAGTGCCCCAGACACAGGGACTAAAGGGTTAATCGTCTAACCCTCCCGTCTGCATGTTCTGATCACAGCAAGAGGCCATGGGAAGACTAAACCCCCTCCGGCCCCCCGCTCCTAAACCCACTTCTTCCCACCAGGAGCTCCAAGGTCACCCAGATACGCCTCGGATGGCGGTGGCGAGAAAGGTCTGTGCTGAAAAGGCCTCTGTTACATAGAAGGCTCGGCCTGGGGAGAGAAGTACTCAGACTCCCAGTGTGGGACCAGTTAGAACAACACAGCCTGTCAGGGAGCATCTTCCAGCTCACTCCCATCCTGCTCTCTGTGCACTGTGACCAGGGAAATATTTATCTCCTGTAGGAGAACAATTCTGTAGAAGAAACAGTGTTATTGTAGCAGAAGAGCCAGTTGTATTTTAGGAACAGGTTTCAGTGACGGGTTAGGGAGGATGAGCATAACATAGGGGAACGTGCTACATGTAGCCAGGAATCACCCCTCTTATTGTCACTCCTCCTAGTGATACTGGCATCACCGGGCGATTACCTCCTGTGAGCGGGATTATGGGAGCAAATTGGTACAAGAATGTCCAGGAGCCAATCTGTGCCAACAGAAACCTTCATTGTTATCAATAAAAGTAACGGAAATCCAGCCCTCTGTGGTTCCAACTTCTCGGTATATAATCCACTGTTACCAATACTAAGGGGTAAATGTATCAAGCTGAGAGTTTTCCGGCGGATTTGAAAAGTGGAGATGTTGCCTATAGCAACCAATCAGATTCTAGCTGTCATTTCGTAGAATGTACTAAATTAATGATAGCTAGTATCTCATTGGTTTTTCAAACCTGACAGAAAGCTCTAAGCTTGATATATTTACCCCTAAATGTTGATTTCAGACTGCCAGAACTCACTAAGTGTTTCATATTTTATAACAGATCAGTAGGGACATCGCTAATTACTAATTATAATGTTTTATAGGTGCACCCAGGGACTGATTCATTAAGACACACAAAGTGAACGTAAATTGCATTTATTTTTAAACAGCATGTAATTGGGGCATACACACATCCATATTCAACAATGAATACAGGTCTAGTTGCGCTCTGCTCTAACAGACAACACACTGCAGGATATGTCCAATACATGTGGACTATAAAGTCCCAAAAGAACGACAGAAAAAAATTCAATTAATGTCACCTGTTAATAAAAGAGTCATTAATGACAAAACATTAAAAAAAAAAATTTTTCATCCCCACTCTGATAAAATACATTTATTAGGATGTTATTTATGTCTATTCTACATAAAATAAATGTTTACAGTTGCTTTTAATTACAAACACATGTTCTAGCTGTATACATAGCTGTCATCACTATCACTCAGCACTTAGACCAGACCTGTAGCTGATGCCAGTGATACACCTTGTAACGGACGTGTGCTCCAGCTTGGCGCGGCCTTACCGTACATTGACAACACGCATCCGCCCATTCCCATCCCTGTTCCGCCCATGAAATCATAGGGTAAAGTAAGAGTCCATTGTGCTTGAAGATTAATTGTATGTTCTTGCGTTCATAGGCATATGCTCCAGTTCTGGGAGGAGTTTGTATGTTCTCCCCGTGTTTGCGTGGGTTTCCTCCGGGTGCTCTGGTTTCCTCCCACACTCCAAAAACATACTGGTAGGTTAATTGGCTGCTATCAAACTGACCCTAGTCTCTGTGTCGGTGTGTATGTATGTTAGGGAATTTAGACTGTAAGCTCCAATGGGGCAGGGACTGATGTTAGTGAGTTCTCTGTACTGCGCTGCGGAATTAGTGGCGCTATATAAATAAATGGTGATGATGATGATGCATCGGCATTTAAGTTACTTATTAAATCAGGCCCAATGAGTATGACAATATAGAAAGCTGCAGACTGTCCCAGGTTTCACAGATTTGACCTATGTCTCTATTTTTCCAAATTGACCGACTGCACAATACACGTCCTCTTTTTCTGCTTTTCTTACCATCTATTCCTGTTCTTTAAAGAGGAGTATTTGAAAGGCAAAAATAATTCCAGAATCAAAATGAGTAAATGTAGCATGTTCGGGATAGTAAGCTGCAGTATATGGATGTTTGATGGGAGATTGTCGTTTCCATGGAGAAGGGAGAATGACAGAGATTACAGCAGGAGACAGATAAGACCTCACACAGGGGATGCGCCAGGACATGTCACTGAGTACTAACAAGTGCTGATAAGGTCCTGAATAGCGTCCTCATGCAGGATATTAGATCCGGACACAGGGAACGTCGTAGGGAGAGTGTCTGAGTCTGTTCCCACATTCACACGTCCCACAGGCAGAAAACACCCGACTCTCAAATTCTCCTGTTATTCAATTATAAAACACACTGTTCACAAGTAGATACATAAAATGCGCAGATTTTATTTTTCCTGTTTAAAAAAAGTGCGCAACATTGTGTACATCCGCCCGTAGTCAATCCCAAATGTTACTCAAGATCCGTTACGGCGTGAGTAGGGGTGGTATGACCAGTGCGTAAGAACAGACACAAATACAGGCGGAAGTAGTTGTTTTGGAGCAATTACACTATGTTTACTGCATGTGTATTTACAATGAATTCACGTCAGAACGCACATTATTTTATATCATCATAAATTAAAATAACAACTGATAATAACATAATAGCAAACCAAATAAAAAAAATATATATAATTCACAAATATATAATTAATATATTTGAGAATTTGTTTTAAAAAATTGTATCTATTATTTTAAACTAACTAAATAAATAGATCTTTAATGCGTATGCTTAGCTACTGAGACTGAAAGGTAGTAAAGAAAGACTTTTCACATACGTCCTAAACAGCGAAATAAACGGTGCCACAGTCATCCAATAAAGATCAGAGAGGTAATGTCATCACAATTATCTGCTATTTACACCCGTCCTGTAGCAGGTACAAAGGATACGACGGAAAACAAGCGCACTAACGCTAAACACAGGATTTGAATTAGTTGCATCTGCATGAACACGCCCTTACTGTACATGGCCCTTCCCTCACCCATGTTTGGGGTCGTATGTATCAGATGGATAGGAATTTTGCATTTTGCGAGAGTCTCCCGCACTCCCGGGTGAGTGTGGCAATCCCCCGCATTTGGTATAATTCTGCCCACTTCCTAGTGAAGTGGGCAGAATTAGTTCAAAAATGCCGCGATTCACCGGGAATCGCGGCATTTGCCTCCGCCCCTACTGTCAAATGACGCGATTTGCGTTATTCCATCATGGGGCAGGGCCAAAATGACGCAAGTTTTGGAGCCCCGCCCCCATCACGCCCACCCTGGCAGGCTCCCGGAGCAAGACTTCAAGAAGTTGGTAAGTATGCCCTAAACACAACACTGTAGAAAATGACAAGGAAACAGACTGAGGAGGGTGCATCAACTACTGTATATCAACACCTATGTACACTCCCAATCCCCCAAATTTCTCTGTAAATGGAAATACACACAATATACAGGAGTCTGCTTAGTGTGACAACTGAAATTGCCCCTTTTTTCCTTCCTTACACATACTACCATAATATACTTGCTTATTTTGTGGCATTTAGGACCTTCCCTCTTAGAGATCCGAGGGCGTCCTAACGCAAATGCGGCGATTCAAGTTCAGGGCATCTCTCAGGTATGTGATTTTTAGCCGTATCACATACAGGGCGGGTGTAAGTGCCGACTGATCGTGATGACTTCACTGGGCTACCTGGATTATTTTTCCTAACAGGCTGCTTAGCAGAGTCTCACCTTCCGGGCTAAAATTTCTCAGCCAGCCCCAGGTAGAGTCTAATAATATACCTATATGCAGGAACAACGGGCCTGATTCTTTAAGGATCTTAACTTCAGAAACTTCTTATTTCAGTCTCCTGGACAAAACCATGTTACACTGCAAGGGGTGCAAATTAGTATTCTGTTTTGCACATAAGTTAAATACTGACTGTTTTTTCATGTAGCACACAAATATCAACTTTAAATTTCAGTGTACAAATAAGCTATCAAGTATTTGTGTGCTACATGAAAAAACAGTCAGTATTTAACTTATGTGCAAAACAGAATACTACTTTGCACCCCTTGCATTGTAACATGGTTTTGTCCAGGAGACTGAAATAAGAAGTTTCTGAAATTAAGATCCCTAATGAATCAGGCCCAACATTTGCATGTTTAAATAAAATCCTTAAACTTTGTTGCCCACCAAAACCTTGCTGCCTGAGACGGCTGCCTCTGTCGCTTCATAGGAAGACCCCCCCGGACCTGATTATATACTGTGTGCATCACTCACATCTCCATACCTGCAGCTGTAATAAGTAGCAGCAATTGTTGCAGTGACAGAAGGATTTCCAGCTCACATAGATTTGTGCTGCTAGACATAATCTCCTATTCTAGAGGTAATTTATGATCCACCACATCTGCTTTTAATAGTGTAATGATGGCCGACTACTCTCAGCAAAGAAGGGTCATAAAACGAATGAGGAAACCTTGGAATAAGGAGCCGTTCTGTGACTCTGGGAGGGGGGGGGGGCAAATAAGTGGGATCATTTCACGGAATTACACAGTGTCCATTAGAAATGTTGTGCCCCCACTTTAGATGTAATACCAACTGTAACACCCCATGTTTGCAGTAACTTGCACCTGGGTCTTTCAGCTGCAGAGTTAGATTATTATTTATATATAAACTTGCGTAAAGCTGAGGCTCTGCAGACACATTCAGCTGTAGAAGAATAAGTTATGATAAACATGGTATGTGAAAACAATATGCTCAAGGGCTAGATAAGATGTGCGTGGGTAAATTGTACTGATTGCCAACCCATCTGTGAGGGGTTAACAGCCTCTCAGGCCCTAGCACAGTGTGTTTGGGATGGTGGGAGCGGGAGGTTATCAGGAGAG
The DNA here is from genome assembly GCF_038048845.1 of Mixophyes fleayi. NCBI lineage: Eukaryota > Metazoa > Chordata > Amphibia > Anura > Limnodynastidae > Mixophyes > Mixophyes fleayi. The sequence goes on along the minus strand of NC_134408.1, from coordinate 146,052,587 downwards.
CAGGGATCACACTCTGGGAGACAGTGTCACAGGAGTGTCAGACTGTTAGCAGGAAGCCCTGCTAACCCAGCACTCTGCACCAGGCAGCCCCAGCTATCAGACACATGGTTCTCTAAGTAGCAAGATGTCTGGGCCATGAGAGTGATGTGCATACCTAACCTCCGGGGATGAGCTGTACCGGCAATGCCATGTGAAGGGCCAACCTTAAATGCTGACCTGTCACCTACACAGGTAGCCAGGACAAACACTACCATTAGACAAACATAGGAGGTTGCATAGGGTGCCAGGTTGTAGGGGGCACCTAAAACACTGAATGTCACTTATTCAGTGTCCTCGTTGCAACCACGGTGACCCCACACTAAACGCCAGATGCTGACGTGGAGGGGCAGCAGCTGCCAGCTTCTTACCTGTGAAGCTGTTGGCTGCTGCTCCTTCATGTTTACAATGGGCTGGGGGTGCCCTGGACTATGATGCTGCAGCCGAGAAACACACTCCCAAGAATAGAAGATGTAATCTCTTCTTTGCTCCAAACTAGGCATGAAGCAGAGGGCAGGACCTGAGAGTGGTGAAGGGGTACACCTAGGGCTCCCACAACTCATGCAATGGTCTTGGAGGCAGCCATTTTGTAGGCTGTATAATATTCCTGAAGATGCAGCCTCTCCATTCACTAGGAACCAGTGATATCACTGAGAATGCATCCTATTCATTCACTAGGCACCAGTGACATCACTGAGAACGCAGCCTATCCATTCAGTAGGAACCAGTGACATTACTGAGAATGCAGCCTATCCAGTCACTAGGAACCAGTGACATCACTGGGAATGCAGCCTATCCAGTCACTAGGAACCAGTGACATCACTGGGAATGCAGCCTATCCAGTCACTAGGAACCAGTGACATCACTGGGAATGCAGCCTAGGTATAATTTATTTAGTACATTCTACAAAATGACAGCTACAATCTGATTTGTTGTTATAGGCAACATCTCCACTTTTTCAAACCTACAGCTTAGTAAATATACCCACTGGTCTTTGTTCAGGCAGGCAGCAAGTTGTCCACTGAGGTAGAGTGCAGGAATGAGTCCAGGTTTAGGGATGTACTTACCCTGTAAAAGAAATGTATCACCTCCCCTTCCCAATAGGAAAATGATCGCGTGCACAACCATTTTCCTACTGCACTGACAGGTCCCAATAATACCAGTAGCGATCCGGCCGCTTGAGGAACTTCTGGACCTCGTCCAATCTGAGCACCTACGTGTGTGGCCAAATTGGAAGCTGATCAAAGTGCCAATTGCCAGCATTAGCTCGTCAGTGGCCGACTCACCTTACAGAATTTAGTTCCCGTTATTACCACACAATTCACCACTTAGCTCCACATCATAGAAAATGTTGGAGAGTAAAATTATCTATGAGGCCTTTCTAAAGACATTGACATCTTCTAATAAATCTTCCAGGCAGAGGAGATTACTGACAGTGTGTGTAAATAAATAGACTATCTGCAATACTTGCTCTTTAAAGGGCCACTAGACCTAAAACACAAGTTAGCGCAAAAAAGAGCGACTAATAACATTCACAAGAATACATTAAAGAATTCTTACATAAATATTTGTGAATGTTGCTGTCAGTGCTTTTTACTTTTAATATACAGGCACTTGTATTTTAGGTTATTTGAGCTTTTAATATTAAGAACTAAAATCTATTATTAAGGAAACGGTATGGATTCAATAAAATGTCAGTAATGTCTGTTGCCCCAGCAGAAAATAACTGGAGCTGCATATTTACTGACGCTGTCATTGTGCAATGCAATAAGTTGCTGGCCCCCTCGGGGCTTTTGGAGGTCAGGAGCTGCCTCCTTACATGTTCCATTGATATTGAAGCTGCTAGGATCTTGGGAATTCTGAGGATGAGCCATACTTGTCTGCCTCACGGGGGCTTAACATCAAAAGACCTCTCACCTCTTGATAACGTTCCAGCTTTGGGAGCCTGAAGGTGATTGTACACAATTGTCTGCCTTGGAAAGGAATCTTGCAGCTGGCGGAGGGTTCTGCACACAGGGGCTGTGCTCAGCTTCACAGGAATGTTCTCTGCCTGTGACAGGTGTTCAAAAGAGGGTTCATTCTGGGGAACACATTAGAGTCTCCTATCAAGTCACTGTCTAGGGCACAAAACCCCCATCCAAGCACAGAAATCAGCACCTACCTAGAATCTAAAAGTCTGCTAGTTCAGTTCCCTGCTCACCTGGAATTCTAGTAAAAGGGTTTACAGGAAGCCAAGGAAAAGGTGAAATTAATGAGATAAAGGCCTTTTTATTATTAAACATTGTTTTGCCTTTAACGACTGTTTCCGCAATTTTTAGTATTGGGGCCATTTAGCAACAATGTATCACAGATATCTCCAGCATTCACTAAATTATCTCTTAGTACCGCAGTCACCATATCCTCTATGGGAACTGCGGTCTTGTACAATTTAACAAGGTTGTCTTCCTTAGCTGGCATTAGCAGCTCACCCTATAGTGGAAGCTTAGCCAGAGGGCGAACTTCTGAACCCTCCCTGGCAGAGTGAACGCTCCTCCCCTCCAGTTCACCATTTGCAGGAACAGGTGCTTATTGTAGCAGGTCTCCCAGTATGTTGGTAAATCACTCCGTTATTACATCATCATCATCATCATCATTTATTTATATAGCGCCAACATATTCCGTAGCGCTTACATCTCTCATTGCTGCAAATAGCGGCGATGAGAGATGTTAGTTAACGGCCAAAGTGTGCGATGAGTCTTAAATAGACCCCTAAACCCTGAATAGTTGACCAATAATCTCCAACGACACTATGCTGCTGAGCATAGCTTAGTGTGTATTTACAAGACACACTAAGCAAACTGGCATATGGCCTCTCTGCCTCAGCCCCTGTAATGTTAAGATATCTAGTGGGGGGAAAAAAGAGGACTGTGAAATCTGGGACATGTGAATACCTGGGACATGTGAATACCCGGACATATGAAGTTATAGTCAGATCACAAGAGCTATTCATTTGGAAAGTATAAAGTAAATCCTGGTTTTGCTTCATCCACAAGTTCACCGGAATTGATGCAATACAGGGAGTAGAAGGAATAGAAACATGGCATTGCATATACTTGTGCACTGTAAGGGTTAATTTTTTCAAAGGTCAAGGGGGTCAGCCTGCCTGCAAGTTCCCAGGTATAGTAATCAGATGCAGAAGTGGCTGCGCTGGAGGAGTGAAGCGATTAGTAACAATTTCATGCACTGGAGCAGACTGCGAGACCCCCTGAAGTTGGGTCTGTAAATTAGGAGGACAAGAGTTTTCTTATCATTATGTTTCAGCAGCTCTTCACTGGGACTTGGCTGGGGCGACCCTCTGCTCACCCAGCAGTCCTAAAACATAAATACATTAAAATTCTTCCACAGAGCGAAAGAATGCGGCAAGGCAGGGAAATAATGGCTTTATAATTTATAACAACAATGTAACAAAGGAAGGAGGGTAGAGTCAGGTTAGAGAAGCAATGGAGGAACAGATGACAGCGGCCTTCCAAAAAGGGTCATCCGCATATGGCTGTCCTCACTGCCATTAATCAGAGGGGCGCATCACCAGAGCTTGGGCTGTCTGTTGCTATCAGGCCTGAGAGAACAGCTTAAGGCAGTTTTAGGTATATTTGGATCACTACTGTATGCAAGTGTATATATGTATGTATGTGTATATATGTATGTAGGTGTATATATGTATGTATGTGTATATATGTATATATATGTATGTATGTGTATATATATGTATGTAGGTGTATATATGTATGTGTATATATATATATATATATGTATGTATGTGTGTGTATATATGTATGTATGTGTGTGTATATATGTATGTAGGTGTATATATGTATGTATGTGTATATATGTATGTAGGTGTATATATGTATGTATGTGTATATATGTATATATATGTATGTATGTGTATATATATATGTATGTAGGTGTATATATGTATGTGTATATATATATATATATATATATGTATGTGTGTGTATATATGTATGTATGTGTGTGTATATATGTATGTAGGTGTATATATGTATGTAGGTGTATGTATGTATGTATGTATGTATGTATGTATGTAGGTGTATATATGTATGCATGTGTATATATGTATGTATATATGTGTATGTATGTATGTATGTGTATATATGTATGTGTATATATGTTTGCATGTGTATACATGTATGTATATGTATATATGTATGCATGTGTGTGTACATACATATATATATATGGTTAATTTAGCATGACATTTATTAAATATATGACAAAATTGCAATTAGCCAATTTATCTAGAGAATTGTCTGTCCCACGGGGCTTACAATCATCTGTTACCGTCTTTATCTGGTCCATGATCGGCACACAGATACCGGGCAGGCGTAGAGCTTGAGCCCCCTGTTCATACCGTGAGCAGGACGGGTGGCAAGGATGAGATAATTTAAGCAGCGCTGCGTGTGCTATTAGGACTTGGCAGTACTTGTGTTTTCTCTCTCCTGTTTAGCTTGGATTGTGCGGTCTTATTCCCGTTACTGGCTGTAACCTATCTCTCTCAGCATTATTTGCATTCTAGAGTAAAATAACCGAGTATTCCTATAACAGCCTTATTTTTTCCATTTAAAGGGAAATAATTAGTCTTATATGAACGAATTAACAGCAACTAATTAATGAGTGATGTCATCCATAATAATTATAAGCAGGCTGAAATTCCTTATGATTAAACTGTAAGCTCCAATGGGGCAGGGACTGATGTAAGTGAGTTTTCTGTACATCGCTGCGGAATTGGTGGCGCTATATAAATAACCGATGTTGATAATTGTTATTATTTCTATAGTTTAATTATTTAGCACCAATTTTATCATAAATATTACACAAAAATAAATATCACTTATATTATTGCAGAAGAACCAACTGTTGGGTGAATGTTAGTCTGTTTGTGTGGTAGAGAATTTTAGAGTGTAAGCCCCACTGGAGCAGGGACTGATAAGAATTGTTATATATTGTCTGATTTGTAATAATACTAAATAATATGTAGCTATGTGATAAGTGAAAATGCAGATTGGTAATATCTTGGTGCTAAATTTTGGCTTGGTTTAATGCAATGATAGGGAATCTTCCTTATCAATGAGAAAGAATCTGATAAAATAATCAAATACTAGATCTATTTCTGGACAAATGTGCGAGCTCTTTAGCTCCCTCCTGTGGCATTAAAAGGGAAGAATTACTTATTTTGACAACTTCATCCATCGTACAACAGACACAGAAAATTCTTAACCAGGGTCTATGGCAGTGGATGCCAAACCTTTTCAGTTCAAGGCACCCTTAGGGTCTCCATAATTTTTTCAAGGCACCCCTAAGCCAAAATAATTACCAAGTAGTCCCCCGTCTTGCTTACCACTGGCCCTGGCTGAGGCACCCCTGTGAGATCACCGAGGCACCCCAGGGAGCCTAGGCGCACAGTTTGGGAACCACTGGGCTATGGGACATGCGGAAGCTTTAGCATTGAATGGTCTGCAGATAATGGAGAGATTCTGCGGCCTATTTAAGATTTTCATATTTTTGCCCTAATAAGTAGAGATGCTCAGGCTCCGTTAACTTAGGGGAACCGAGTAGGTTCGTGAGCCGGCTCGTTACTTTTGCGCAATCTCTGATCTGAATCGAGGCAAAACGTCATTGTTGCGTTGTCGGATCTCACGGGTTTTGGATTCCATAAGTACCTCTCTCCCCAGGAGATCCAGCGCCATTGCTCACACAGAAACAGGGGTAGCAGTGTTCTTGTCACTCTCCAGTCTCCAGTGAAATTGCTCAGTGCCATTGCTCACACGGAAACAGGGGTAGCAGTGTTCTTGTCACTCTCCATTCTCCAGTGACATTGCTCACACAGAAACAGGGGTAGCAGTGTTCTTGTCACTCTCCAGTCTCCAGTGACATTGCTCAGTGCCATTGCTCACACAGAAACAGGGGTAGCAGTGTACTTGTCACTCTCCATTCTCCAGTGACATTGTTCAGTGCCATTGCTCACACAGAAAAAGGGGTAGCAGTGTTCTTGTCACTCTCCAGGCTCCAGTGACATTGCTCAGTGCCATTGCTCACACAGAAACAGGGGTAGCAGTGTTCTTGTCACTCTCCTTTCTCCAGTGACATTGTTCAGTGCCATTGCTCACACAGAAACAGGGGTAGCAGTGTTCTTGTCACTCTCCAGGCTCCAGTGACATTGCTCAGTGCCATTGCTCACACAGAAACAGGGGTAGCAGTGTTCTTGTTACTCTCTATTCTCCAGTGACATTGCTCAGTGCCATTGCTCACACGGAAACAGGGGTAGCAGTGTTCTTGTCACTCTCCATTCTCCAGTGACATTGCTCAGTTCCATTGCTCACACAGAAACAGGGGTAGCAGTGTTCTTGTCACTCTCCAGTCTCCAGTGACATTGCTCAGTGCCATTGCTCACACAGAAACAGGGGTAGCAGTGTTGTCACTCCTCTCCATTCTGCAGTGACATTGCTCACACAGAAACAGGAGGGATAGCAGTGTTCTTGTCACTTGACAAACATTGACTGGAAATGATTTTAAATTAATGTTATTGAGGTTAATAATAATGTAGGGATAAAAAAGAGCCAAATTATGTGATTTTAGCAAAAACAAATAGGGATTTTAGAAAAAAAAAGGGATCCAAAACCAAAACACGCAGGGGCGATTTTGCCAAAACCAAAACCATAACCAAAACACAAAGTTAATCCAGATACAAAACCAAAACCAAAACACTGGGGTCAGTGAACATCTCTACTAATAAGAATCATCTGTTATCGCAACGTTGACAGACGACTTTTTGGGGCAATTTGCTATAGAAGTCATGTCGGGACAGTGCATCCGATAGGAGACTGTCCCGGTGGTGACTTCTTTCTAATGAAAACTCCAGGTTCTGAACCAGAGTCTTCAATACGCATTTGTGACTAAGGATCGCGCTTGAGCAGATGCCATTTGCGTTAAACAGCACATGGGAGAGCAGCAAGGATGCCGGAGGGGGATCTGAAGACCCTCTCTCCTGTGATGCTCTCCCCATAGGAATGAATCATCATCATCATCCTCATTTATTTATATAGCGCCAGCAAGTTCCGTAGCGCTTCACAATTGGGAACAAACATTAATAAGACAATACTGGGTAATACATACAGACAGAGAGGTAAGAGAACCCTGCTTGCAAGCTTACAATCTATGAGACAATGGGAGTTTGATACACAAGGGCATGTGCTACATCATATTGCACAATGGACCAGCTAGAAGGCAAAGGTAAAAGTTTTGAGTGTGCTTTGTGTGGCAATGTTGGTCAGAGGGTTGTTGTCTTGCATTAGCTGTGTAGATGGTGGCAATAGGGTTACCTAGGAATATTAATATGGTGGTTGAGGAATATTATAAGCTTGCCTGAAGAGGTGGGTTTTCAGTGAACGCTTGAAGGTTTGAAGACTAGAGGAAAGTCTTACTGTACGATGGAGGGAATTCCACAAAGTGGGTGCAGCCCGAAAAGGTCCTATAACTAAGAATGGGAGGATGTGATGAGAGTGGGAACGCTAATACCACCTTAAACTAAGCTTTTTGGAGCATGATCAATTGCCCACACCGCAGTCCCCATTGAGTATGGGGACTGCCGTTTAACACAGTACTTTTCCTAATGCAGGAGACATCTCCAATGGGGAAGGGGGGGGGGGGGGGGGTTGTAGATTTACATATATTTTTTTTTACTGAATGAATGGCAGTTGTCACATTGTCTCCTTAACTCCTGTATCATGGTAATGCCAAACTTTCCAAAAAACATATAAGATGACTATGCTCAAACCATAAACCTGGCATATGAATAGAAGCCTGACAGTCGCGTTATCAGACGTATAACCGGTCCCTTACAGGCCTTTCTTAAAGTATATCAAACAGCTTTCATGCCATCATTTGCATCAGCGATCGCTCATGTATCCAGCCAATAAGTGCATAATGTAAAGAGGCGCTTGATCTGTGCACTTCTGCCTTAACAGTGTCATGGAAGATTTCAGAAACTGAGAACAGTACAGTTTCTATATATTATTATTACTGGCTTAGTTTGAAGACTATTTGTGTTTATTTGAACAGACTGGAAATGTACAGGCTTTAAAAATAAAAGTTGGTGCTATATATATATATAAATACTATAGGACAATACTACTTTATACTATACTATTTATAATTATCCACAAAATGATAAGACTGCAATGATCTGTCAACACGCTTCCTCCTATCATCCCTGTGATGGTTCTGTCCTCGTCCTCTGATTGTCGGAAGAAATTTCAATGCATAAAGATATTTTATAACATCACTGTCAAATATCCTTCATAAATGTAAATCAGTATGGCATGTAATTGATAGTTAATGCACAAATATATGTAAAAACTCCTGTAAAATATATCCTTATATTTGTAGAGTATTGATGTCACTTAGGTCTCATGACTCATTGTAGAATGTGCGCTTCGTGATGGAATGTATAACTGTCAGGGAAGGTAAAACACACCTGGATAAGAAGATCGGATCATACAAATTCAAACATGGAATAATGTGCTTCCTACTGTCTAACCAAACGTCACCCTGGAGTCCTATAATCTATGTATGGGGATGACACACTCCTCAGTGACTTATAATATCCTATTTTACTGTGGAGGGGTACATTATTTCCAATATAATTCATGTATGAGTTGAAAATATGTATTAGCTATATGAGAAATTCTAAAGGGTATATTTACTAAACTGCAGGATTGAAAAAGTGGACGTGTTGCCTATAGCAACCAATCAGATTCTAGTTATAATTTATTTAGTACATTCTATAAAATGACAGCTAGAATCTGATTAGTTGCTATAGGCAACATCTCCACTTTTTCAAACCCGCAGTTTAGTAAATTTACCCCTAAGAGTTAGAAATATGTTTCTACCTGCATCATGTGACACCTATTATATATAAGATGAATTTGTGGTAGGATCCATATTGAAAATTCTATCTGGCTTAGAAGAGCCAAACATAAATTATCTTTGTAGACAGCGGCAGAACTCTACATTGACGAATGTTGCTGTAAACTACGGAGCAAGTGCAGCCCAAACTTGTGCCATCCAAAGAGGTCTCTGTTTTGCTATTTTCAGAGCAGAGCAGAAGCCTTAGGGGCTGAAGTTGGGGATTTGGGATTGCTGGGGGTCTCCTGTGGGTGTATGAGATGGGGTATAGCCATTGCTGCCCCCCCCCCCCTCGCCTCTGGACCCCCTGCAGCCACAATAGTTCTGCCATTGGAAACATGGGCATTTACATTGCCAGCTACAGGAACTGATGAGTGCAAAGGAAAATTGCATCACTGCGAAGTGTGAAAACATACTAGGAAGATGCTTTTAATTTTAGTTCTAATATTCTGTTAACCCCTTCATCCCAGTAACAGACAAGATGAAATGACAGAATACACAGCCCGCAGTGATAAGATTCCTGAAATGAACCATAATGAGTGGCAGCCACCCAGGGTCTCCTGCACCTGCTATCATCTCTGGTTCTGTAGTTCTGTCTTTACAGCCCACTGCCCCCTCCCCTCCTTGGCCCCAGCCTAAGATCCCTCTGGAGAAAATCAAAGGGCTCATTTCATTTGGCCCCACTGCTCGCCTGTAGATCTGATAACGCCTTACACCTGTCCCTCTGTCTCTAGCCGTGCCACTCACTCGGAGGGGAAGCGAGGCAGAAGATCCTGGCATTTCAGCACTGGCTGCTCTCGCACCATGTCAGGGTTATCTGTCAGCAGTGGAGAGATATCTGCTCAGGTGCACAATGAGGTTTCAGGAGAAAGGGAGGCTAGCCCACCCGTAGCCTTCAATCATTTATTGTTCCATGGATCCGTTAGTGTAAGCAGCACTGTGCATAAGCTAGAGCTGGTATATTAATAGGGAGAAGAGTCTGCGGCTGTTTTATGGAAGTACCCGGCTGTCGTGTCCTGTGCTATGGACAGCCAGCGGCTAGCTGGGCCGGTCCCATAGTGGGCTACCTTGGGCTGGGTCACAGGGCTACCTGCATGTTTTTTTTCCTTTAAAATGTTCCTAATAGGCTGCTGAGCCTAAGCTCGCCCTCTGGGTTAAATTTGCCAGCCAGCCCATGTGGACAGCTGTATTTGGATGCAGGTGTTTGGTCTAGTAAATAAAAGGTGATAGTGGTAGTGGACCTCTGAAGAAGGACCTTTGTCCTCTGCTGTTAGCCTTCTTCCAATGGTCATTAGTAAACAATAAAAGCAGAAAGAACAGAAAGCTGGGCCTAACCTTACCCCGGTGCTATGTTGCCAAACACAAACTCCAAATTCCGTTATGTGTAGCTGGAGTCACAGGACTCATCCACACCAGAGAGGATGTGCTACACCAGTGGATCCCAAACTTTCTCAGTTCGAGGCACCTTTAGGGTCTCCATAATTTTTTCAAGGAACCCCTAAGCCAAAATAGTTACCAAGTAGTCCCCCACCTTGCTTATCACTGGCCCTGGCCATGGCACCCCAGGGAGCTGCGGCACACAGTTTGGAAACCACTGTGCTACACAATGGCATCTCGCTGCCCAGGAGCCTGCAGGCCCATCTTACATATGTTTAATTAGCTACTGGCTGGAAAAGTCAAAGGGGTATATTTACTAAACTGCAGGTTTGATAAAGTGGAGATGTTGCCTATAGCAACCAATCAGATTCTAGTTATCATTTATTTAGTACATTCTACAGAATGATAGCTAGAATCTGATTGGTTGCTATAGGCAACATCTCCACTTTTTCAAACCCGCAGTTTAGTAAATATACCCCAAAGTGGTAAGTGTATCCAACCTTCTAAAAAGGAATTATGGAGGTGTGGCTCACAGCTACCAATCAGATTCTAGCTATCAGTTATCGTGTACATTCTAAAAAATGATAGCTAGAATCTGAATGATTGCTTTGGGCTTTTCATTCTTAGAAGGTTAGATACATTTAAGTTTCCATACCTTAATAATACATAAGATGTTTGAAATTGTATTTACATTTGCTATGCGGCTACATACAAGGTATTGTTCTCAGTTATCAGCTATTTTCTGCAGAAATAAAGTCTCTTACAATGGGATTACTGACCGGATATCTACTGAGTGTACAATTGCATCTCACCAAGATGACAAATATCTTCAGTCAAGACAGGCACTGAAACTATTACAAATATATTTGTGAATGTTATTACTTAGCAACTGTTTTTATATAGGGCAGCTTGTATTTAGGCTTAGTGGACCATTCATGACACAGATGTGCGTATCCCTCATCCACCCAACAGTTTTCATTGGCCAGCTTTGCACTAGATCAGGCCAGGCCAACCTGTGGCTCTCGAGGGGTTGTGAAACTACAAGTCCCAGCATGCCCTGCCAACTATCAGCTGGCTATCTACTTGTAAAGCTGGGGCTTGTAGTTTCACAACACCTGGAGAGCCATAGGTTGGCCTAGCCTTCACTAGAGCTACAGGAACTAGCTTTTGATTGGTCACTAAGATTTACTCATATTTGCACTTTGTTAGTAAATAAATTCCAGAAGTTTTATTTAAGGATCCTGAATGTAAGTTACACTTGAGCTTCAACTGTTCAATCCTGAATGAACACAGTGCAGTTCAGGCGGGTAGTACCTGCTTGTCATATCGACAGCATACTTGCCAACTCTCCCGGAATGTCCGGGAGACTCCCGCATTTTGCGAGAGTCTCCCGGACTCCTGGGTGAGTGTGGCAGTCTCCCGAATTCTGCCCACTTCACTAGGAAGTGCCCCACTTCCTAGTGAAGTGGGCAGAATTAGATCCCAAACGCCACAATTCCCAGTGAATCGCGGTGTTTAGCCCGGCCCCCCGCTGTCAAATGACGCAATTTTTGTCATTACGTCGCGAGGGCGGGGCCAAAATGAACACACTTTCTATGCAATAGCCATCTCGTTAACTGTTCATAAAGGAGAAATAGGAATTTTGCAAAGTGTATCAGTTTTACAAATCTATAATGATGTCTCTCAGACTTTGTGATGTTTAGTAATATCAATGATTAATGTTTTGCTTTATTTTTAGCTTTGGTGTGATATGTAAATAGCTCAATGGTAAAAGCAATGTGCAGCGAATGGCGGTTTATTTAGCACCTTAGTCAGTATCTTGGTATTTGAGAAAGACTTTAAAAACAATGCGGCAGTTACCATTGAGTAGCTAATGAAATATGCTTTTGAGTCAACATAACTGTTCTGACATTGAAAGAATTAAAAATTAGTAGTTTTAAATAGAGACGCTCACTGACCCCCGTGAACTGGTTTTGGTTTTGGATCTGGATTAGCTTCGTGTTTTGGTTTTGGTAAATCCACCCTTGTGTGTTTTGGTTTTGGATTTTTTTAGAAAAAATCCTAAAAATATGCTAAAATCACATAATTTTGCTCTTTTTTTGTTCCTACATTATTATTAACCTCAATAACACTAATTTCAAGACATTTGCAGTCAATTTTGACCACCCCACAGATCACAATATTATTTTCATACACTTTGGGACAAATACTGCAGCGACCTGGCTGGATGGTAAGCAACAGAGCAATGACACAAACACACGGCAGTTCCTACCACATCTAGGACACATTGGCACACAGCAGTGGCAGAAAAGAAAAATGGGGGTCTGCCCTCCCTCCCACCCCTCACTATGTTGGATCTTTAAAAGGAATTCAAAACTTGCGAGATCCGACGACGTCACAATGTCGTTTTGCCTTGTTTTAATTTCCAAGGGCTCGCGACAGTACCAAGCTGGCTCAGCCTGGTACTCGGATCCCCTAAATTCGGGTGTGTTCGGTTCTCGAGGAACCGAGCCTGAGCATCTCTAGTTTTAAAATGTAACATAAGCCTTAGCTACTGCTAAGAAAAATGTAGGCTGCCCAGTTCTGATTAATTAATGTAGCCCTGTAAATAGGATCTGAGGAGACAGAAAAGAATAGTCCGGATGAGAGAAAAGTCACCAGCAAAATGCCACGTGATCTTGTTTTTATTGTTTGAACCAAACAGAAATAATTGGCATTTTCATGTGATTGAGATCCTCCGACTTCCTCTGGAGGAGTTTCCCAGCTGTTTGTTACCTCAAGCAGATCACAAACAGGACAAATCATTGGGGTAGACGCCTTTACTTGAACCCATGCTTTCCGGTGAAACGAGGGACAAATTTCTCTATCAGCCCATTTGGCAGCAAACTCTATTTTCCGTCAATTTTTTTTTTTTAAAGCGTATAATCTGGATGAGTAACCTTCTTCTAAAACACAGATAAGGATTCACCTGCCTGATTGATCTAACTTTACTACAAACACTGAAATAGAAGGTAAATCCCTTCCACCTTTTCTAACTGCTTTTCAAAGAATCCTTTACTATTATCAGACTAAACAAAAACTTTCTTTAGACACAATAAACAGTATTTGACAATGAGGCAAAAGATGTATAAAAAAAATGTAAAGAAAAACTGTTTAGCAAAGTATTATAGTTTGATCGTGTGCCTCAACTTCAAAGACTGGATTGTTATCACTGTACTGCATTCATTAGATTGTAAGCTCTTGGGACAAGTGCAATCCTTACCCTACAATTTAGTAAAGAAACAATAGCGGTTTCTCAGATCATAAAACATATACCAACTGCAAACGTGACGATGAGAAATAAACATTTATATTAATGTTTCGTAATGCTCGGCCGAGGTCCATAAATCCTGGGCTGAAGAAATAACGTGTGCTTCCTGAGATAGGATTTACATCTATCCCACACGCTGCGAGTCAGTGTTTGTGTTAGAGTGACACATACAATTCTATTTTCTAAACGGTTTCAAACAGAAAGTGGAATCTCGGATTGTGAAAGTCTTCATTGTATCAACACGTTAGAGGAGGAAGTGTGGTACTAAGAGGTACTGAGAAACAGGGCTTTTATATCATTGTAAACTGATCATTTCACACTATTTTCCTCCCTAGACACCTAGTGATGTGATCGCACCACTATTTCACTGTGTACTTCTCACAAGCATGTGCAAGACTAATCACTTTTAAAGAAACCTGGGCTGAAAAAAAGTTACTGGGCGGGTTTTCTTTAATTTACTCTACAAAGATTTGCCTAACAAACTTTTCGTACTATGGACCATACAGTGAACACAGGATCATCAGTTGTGAATGGAAGAAAGAAGGTTTCACCATCAGCATAGGAAAGGGTTCTTTACTGTAAGGGTGGATACGCTGTGCAATTTCTTACATGTGGTTGGTGATGGTGGCTCAAATTACTAGAGGAAATTATATATAGTGATTATAGATATAGTGATTGGTCCTGGAAATGTTTTTAATTCCCATTGTTGTGTCCAGGAACAGATTTCCCCAACCCCTGTGAGGCCAAACTGGCCACTGTCAGACTGGAGGTTGTGGTAGAGTTTGTGAACTTGACGGATCGGTGCCTTTTCTTCACCCTTACTTATTATATACTTTACAATGTGCCCCAGTGCACGGTGTATGTGCTATGTGTGAGTACATGATCTGTGCAGAAAGTCAGCGACTGCTCACAAATAAAGGATAGGTGTGTTCAGACAAGTCCACATTTGCTCATTTAAATTTTGGACTTTACAATACCAGCATATTTAATTTTCTGCAAACAGCCATCTTCATATATATAAAGAGAGAGAGACTCTGATGACATCACAAACACACATCTTCATGTATATACTCTGATGACATCACAAACAAACATCTTCATGTATTTGGACTCTGATGACATCAGAAACACACATCTTCATATATATAGACTCTGATGACATCACAAAGACATCTTCATGTATATAGACTCTGATGATATCACAAAAACATCTTCATGTATATAGACTCTGATGACATCACAAACACACATATTCATATATATAGACTGATGACATCATAAACACACATCTTCATGTATATAGACTCTGATGACATCACAGACATCTTCATGTATACAGACACTAATGCAATCATAAATGTGCAAAGATGGCTTCTGTGCTAAACTGCATTTGCACATCTTCAATAAACCCCAATATCCTTGTAGAGTAACAAACGGAAAACTGAGCTCACCATTTATAGGTGTGATGAGGACCGATGTATGCAACTGATGGGCCTCCTAATGTTGCGGTACTAGCTCTGATATGCTGAGACTTGTAGTTATAAAACTGTCCTGTTCTAAGTGAGAAACAAGGCTGCACTATCAGACTGAGATCCCTTCAAAAACTTTTTTTTACTTATTTTTAGTTTTATATTATAAAATAATAATAATCAGTAACCTTTAAAGGTGTCTGTAATTATGTTTAAAACCGCTGCAATACTGGCATTTATCTGTGCAGAAAATTTAGCATACTAATAGGGACCAATCATGATGTCAATCCTTTTCTCTGACTGGCCAGTTAAAAAGAGTGATACTGAAGCTGCTAGCACGGCAGTATATATAATGATCCCATGCACTAGAGTGAGATATTGCAACTGATGTGAGCATGGTGGTAAAAAATTAAATGGGAATCCCTAGTATACCAAGGATAAGGCAAGTTAGCAATTCACTGCCTCATTTAGAGTCGGACGCAAAGGCGTTTCAGGCGCATTGTGCACCTTTACACTGACGCACATGCTCAGTGAGTACTTGTTCCGTCTGCTTTTCAGATGCAGTATACACTTGCGACATCTTGCGTCTCTGTCTGAGAGAAAGGGCAGAACGCGGAGAGTTATGTAGGCATGAACTTGTATAATAAAGATACTATGGGCGTCTACCCGCAAATAAAACCATAGACGGACTCAGACGCAGGCGGAACACATGTCAAAAAAGAGAGAAAAAGTGCGGCAGAAATGAGGAGGCGCCAGTAGTTAGCTGCTGCGGGAACTGGCTGCAGCTCGGTAGGGTATTACAGTGGGTCACAACTTGGGTTGTGTCCCACTCCTAATACCCTACCGAGCGGTGGGCAGTTCCCGCGGTTGCTCATGAATTTGCGTTTTAGACGCACATTGCATCCGACTCTAAATGAGGCACTCTGTCTGCACTGTAAAGCAAATCGGGGCAATGATGGAGTGTGATTTATTATGCGATTTTAAACCCGCCATAAATTGGATATGTTTTTTTCACTCAAACCTCTTTAAAAATCTGCGGTTTGTATAGAAACGTATCTAATAGGCGGTTTTAAAAGACGCAACCCACATGCACACTAGAACAAGCTGCATTTGATTTATAGCAAACAGCTGGTTTGCACAATGAAGAGATCACTCCAAATTAACCCTTTGCGACGCCTCTGATTTAAACTTACATGTATCTTTAAGACATACCTTTTAGGTGTACCTCTGTGTGTACCGTGGTCCTGGGGCAAGTTAATGTATTGATGATGGTGACTGTCCAATTGGTGCTCTGGATCCACCTCTATGCTATATTTAAACTTTGAGGTATCATAAGATAGGTCTCTAGATGTATGTTTGCAGTAACTTCAGTTTGTATAGATCCCAGGTCACAAAACCTGTATTGTGGTTCGCAGTCCCCGAAATTGATGTGTGGTTTTTACTTTCATGAACTGATGTGGAGTGGGACGTGCGTCAGCTTACGTAGCATTTTTTGTATCACTCTGTGCATGATCAGAAAGCATTGGAACGCAAATGCGCCTATACAGACCTGCGTGTATTAGACATTTACGCCCGTCTGCGCCTGGAGAGGTAGGATGGGCAATAAAGGGGTGTATTTATGTTGTCTAATTATTTTAAGGAGTAATTCACTCCCATTTTGCGATCAGCATCAGCCCCAAAAGTCGCATTTAAATGCTGTTTTAAAGAACCACACTTTGATGCAACCAAAGCACTCCCGACTTTATAAAATACAATGATAAATCTATTGTTGTTTGCATAGACTTAAACAGGCAGGTGGAGCTGTCTCTAGATAATTTATGTGCCTTTAAATATGTTTCACCAACCTTTAATTGTATATAAAAGACATGAAATTCCTACTATTATTTTTTTGGGTTAGAGGGAAAACTTTTAAAACGAGTTGAAACTTTACAATTCAGTGGAGCATACATCTCCTAGCTTTGTATTATTTCAGTAAGACCCAGCAAATTGACACTAGGAGGCTTTTAAATTCCTTTAAACTTAAAAAAAAAAAATCTCAACTTTTTTTTTTCTTGCTTGCTCCACTTAAACGTCTCATGTCTTCATATTTCTGTGCATTGTGTGTGACA
Organism: Mixophyes fleayi; assembly: GCF_038048845.1. Taxonomy (NCBI): domain Eukaryota; kingdom Metazoa; phylum Chordata; class Amphibia; order Anura; family Limnodynastidae; genus Mixophyes; species Mixophyes fleayi. The sequence goes on along the minus strand of NC_134408.1, from coordinate 146,035,323 downwards.
TCCTGCTGTTATCTCTTATTCTCTCCTTCCATCAGGAGATAACCTCTGCCCAGGAGCTGCCACCTGCAGGAACTTCATTCCTAAGACATTTTCTCTCTCTTTACAATAAATAAGTCTCTCCGTCCAGAGCTATCTCTCCATCCAGACCTGTCAGGTCTCCTCTCTATTCTCAGCCTCTCTATAGAGTGCATTGATCATCTCCCGAACACCAACTTATCAAACATGATTATTCCCTTTCGCCCCTCCGCCATCCGATGCGGGTCTAATGTATTTCTATTCTATTTTACCATTCCTCGCTCATCTCCTTCCAAACCGGGTCACTGCCAAGACCGCTCTGCATTTTTCTGCACGTGTTTGAATGACAGGAGAGATTTTGGGCCAGAGGGAGTGGATGAGGACAGAGGCATTGGACATTACCTTTTGCTTGTGTGCGTTTTACCCCAAGACGGCGCCACAAGCTGCCAGGTCAGGGCACTGCAGGGACCAAGGTGTGTATTGAGAATAGGTCACATCATGCCCTCTCCCAACCCACACACCTGCCCTATAGCCTCTGCCCTTCCTGTGTATGTAGTATAGTGTGTATTACATATGTTATAAAGTAGTCCCCCGATTCCATTTAGGGTAATGCGCAATTAATAATTCTCCTAATTCCTTTTCACCTCCCTCTATCTCTTCCACTCCTCTTTCCCTCCTCCTTGTCTTTCCCTCTCTTCACCTCCTTCTCTCCACCCCCGACCCTTGTGTGTTCCTCCCAAACGGGCTCCCCTTTCTTAGCTCTCAGCTTGCAGGACAGTCTATGCCCGCTGACTGCGCTCTGGAGCCACTGGAATCCTATATACCCCAATCCCCACTGCCCTAGCACGCGCTGAGTGGTGCTACTGTCCTCCCACCTCTCATCCATCCCCATAGGGAGAAAAGTGAACAATCCAGGCATTCCTCGGAGTTTTCTACTTGTTGATCTAGCTCCTTGTGTGTTCTTGGCTGCCTCCCTTGATTGCACTGAAGAAGCAGAATATATATTTTCTCATCTGTCTAGAGAATCCCCTCACTCACCTTGTCAGAGAAAGCATGATGCCACTGTCCAGGTCTCAGCTGGGACTTTTCTTCATCCTCCTGTGCCCTGCAAACATCATAGGACTTTGGTGGTGAGTAGCCCCAGACTACACGATCCTAGATGATAACCCTGGCTGACTTATCTCACAAGCTCCCACTTGCCCCACTCCACATGCCCAAGATATTTGATGAACGTTATCCACAGCAAGCAGAGATCTGTTTGGGGTTAGTCTCGTCCTAAAAATGTTTTGTCAGGAGCATAGTGAAATCTCTAGGTGCTTGTCAAGTCAACTTAACTGGTTGCTGCTACAGATCAGTGACATAATGCAAAGGACTCAGACAGTGGGGCTGTTGACAGACTGGGGAGCAATGCTCTGTTGCTCTTTGACAGCCATGGGATTACATATGATTGCTAAAAATAACAAATGTTGATGTGTAGTTGATGGAGAGGAAGCAATACTCTGCAGTTGCCTGGTTTGTGATAATCGGTGTAATAATAATCGGTACATGGGTTGAAGAAAGGTTAATGGCTGTCACTGAAGGGTTAAATAGCATAGCGCATGTGGAAGAGTATCTGCAGCTTTGCGCGGAAATGTTAAAGAGCGGACAGATGTATTAAACGTCGCAAGAGTGTGATTGTTGCATTATGTGCAGATAAAGTGGCTCAGGCAACCTATGGCTCACCAGAATATATGAAACTACAAGTCCCAGCATTGGAATGTTGAGACTGGTAGTTCCACTACAGCTTAAAGCCGCAGATTGCCCGGGTACAGTACAGTGCACCGAGAATAACTAGTCTGCGATGTACCTTACTGTGTATAGCAGGCTTAGGCAACCTGTGGCTCGCCAGCCACAGTGGGACTACAAGTTTCAGCATGCCTTGCCTAGGACTTGTAGTTGTATAACGGCTGGGGAGACAGGTTGCCTAATCTTGTTATACAGTATAATTACATCAACCTCTGGCTGAACGTACTGTATTTGCTGTTGAGATATTGTCTGTGTTTTATCTTGATCTCACTAAATTAATGATTACCAAATGAACTATATAAAAACGAATACAGTTGAGACAGGTTGTACGTGTCCTGGAATAAACGGGTTAAACTGCTCTGTAGAAGAATTGGTTGGTAATCAGTTTTTCCTTGTTTCGTTTTATTAAACGCCAGTGTCAGGCTGGTGATAGTTAAATGATTGCACAACCCAAAAGATCTAGTTTTGTGGCTCACAGTATTTTAGTGTGTGACCCGGGAGCGGAGTCTTCCTCAATCAGCAAGTGTTCATTTGCGATCCAGATGGGAGAGCCCAGGTGGCTATCAGCTAGTCTGACTGTACTGCCACCTTTGCAGCATCAGAGAGGAACTGTGGCTTTGTGTTATAATGACCTCTAGAGCTTGCAATCTTTCCCCCAGTGATATGTCTATACACCACTGTGTGCATTATACAGAGAAGTCACATTTTATATTTGATTCGCATATTACATGTGTGTGGTATAGCATTTACACAATAAGGAAACAATTACATTACTACTCATTTGGGACACTAGCAAACCACCTGGTAATATGTAATAACCCTACAAATCATATGTGTACATTAACTCTTTACTGCCCTGGAGCTTAGTTCATGATACTTAACATCATCTCTGCATTGTTTCCTACTAATTCCTCTACTCCCCTTGTGATACTAAGGGTTACAGAACATTTCACAAAGTTACAAGTTGCTTGAATATGTTGCTTATAATTAAATATAACTGAACTTCTTTAGAGAAAGAAAAATACATATTGTTTACTAATAGCACTACCTCAGCCTCAGACAACCCTGATTCTTCAGCTGTTGTGAAACTAACCCCCCTGGAAGCCTATCTGCCAGGGATTGCTGGGACTTCTAGTTCTCCACCAGTTGAAACTTGCTACTTATACTTTTGCACCTGGATATTTTGGATAGTGTGATTTGTTTGATTGTGTGTTTTGTCACTGTAGTTATTGCGGTCCATAAAAAATTTTTGGGGTCTGTGTTTAAAATATTTCATAATCTATAGATAGCAACATTCAAAGATAGTGGAGTGTCAGAGAAAAATTGGTAGAATTAAAACTTTTATAATAAAATAAATGTAAATGTTTAGTTGGAATTAGCTGTAAACAACATAGAAAGTAATAGTTTGGCTGTGGGTGGTGGGAGCTGTGAGTCTCTTATTTTGATGAACTTTATGCCTGTGTATGTTTCAAATGTTCTTAACAAATTTGAGTCATGTTTCCCAAGAATACAGACAGTTGGTTGAACTGAAGTAAATCTGGGGGACAGGAAGGTCATTTTCTATCTATATTTTCTTTGGCCACTTAGAAGAATAGATGGTACATTCAGCTCCAATGACATTACCTCTTGCAAATACATTAAAAACGCACGTCCAGTATGCAAATGAAGACTATTATAATTCATTGGTGATCATTTTCAACAGCCAGGTCCAGTGCATATACAGACATAGGACCTGAGTTTGAGTTAGGAGCAAAGCAAAGAAAAGGAGCAATTTTGCATCTGGACAAACCATGTTACAATGCAAGGGGTACAAATTGACTTTTTTTTTTGCACGCAAGGGAAATACTGGCTGTTTTTTTCATATAGCACACAAATACTTGATAGCTTTATTTTTACACTGAAATTAAAGTTGATCTATGACATGCCATATCCCAACATTTTAAATTTACCTCCCCTTCCAATGCAACATGGTTTTGCCAAGGTGCAAATTTGCTCATTTTCTGTGCTTTGCTCCTATCCTATCTCAAAATCAGACCCATGCTCTTTTGAGACCAGTTCCTCTGCTTTTGTGTTTGGTGCATAGACCTGTATGAATTTGCCACTTGTTGCTCTGGAGTCTAATTATGAAGGTCATCTGGGACTTTCAGTTCCACTTAGTGAATAACAAAAATGTTGAACATATATATATAGATATATATATATATATATATATATATATATATATATATATACACATACACAAACACACACACACACACACATATATATATATATATACACATACACAAACACACACACACACACACATATATATATATATATATATATATATATATATATATATATATCAATATTACCCTTTGACAGAATAAAGTATTTTTTCATTGACTTTTTCTGCTATTGCTGTCTTGAGATAACAGAATAATGATTACAATGATATCAGGATGTGATTATCCAATAGGCTGTCCAGGCTGCAGCCCGGGCACAAGGCTTTTTTCTTTGGAGGGAGGGTGCAAACACTTTTGGGGTGCAAAATTGTAACAGGGAGAGGTATAATCTGAAATAATTCACTTAAAACTATTAGAGAACAGTTGTTTTCCAAAGTAAAAAAAAAACATGAATTTTTTTGTTTGTAAGGTTTAAATCTCGATGTATTACCATGGCAAAGGCTGATGCCAATGAGTCATACTTGGGCGGGTGTAGGAGACACAAGGATGGTGATGGGCACAGGCATTGGTGAAGGTGGGGAGGTACCTAGCGTGTATTAGCCTGGTGTGTAAAGCGAGCAGGCGATACAAGTGTATTAGCCTAGGGCAACCTGAACCGCTGCAAATCCTCTTATCTCCTGCAGTGTCCCCTCGATGTATACAGTAACGCCCTATCTTCAGTGAAAACACACGTTTTTCAACGGAGATAGCAGTATTAGTCCTACAATAAATAGACTTATGTGAAGAGTCTGCCCCTTGTTCCATAAACTTCTGCAAAGTCAGTAATTGCATTGTCTTCCCTGGGCCACCCCGTCACTAAACCAACCTTTTATACCAATGTTTTCATTTTCATTTTACTGTCATTTTACTATTATATTAATTTGAAGTGGTGATGGACCCTATGGTTAGGCATTTTATTATGAATCTGGCATGTCCTTTAAATATTTTGGAACCATTGTTTTTCTAAAAGCACAGGTGTGAGTAAAGTGCAGTTCCCGCTGAATGTCCATCACCTCGGACCACGAGTAAATGCTCAGGGGTATATTTTCTAAACTGCGGGTTTGAAAAAGTGGAGATGTTGCCTATGGCAACCAATCAGATTCTAGCTGTCATTTTGTAGAATGCATTTAATAAATGACAGCTAGAATCTGATTGGTTGCTATAGGCAACACCTCCACTTTTTCAAACCCGCAGTTTAGTAAATCTAGCCCTCAGACCGCTTTCACATCTAAAAAGATTGTTGTTTGTTAATTATACGGGTGCCACCATGGAAGATGAGCCGTGCAGGGATGAGCTGTTTGAGTCTCGCACCCCAGCGCGGAGCAGCAAGGAATAATAATCCGCCAGCTATTGGTTGGGCACCCGTCCTGCCAGTTCCTAAAGAGTCGGATAACCAGAATAGACGATCTCTGGAATGACTGGTGGCAGATAACTGTATAATTAACAAGCATGAGAGGAGAGAATGGGAAGTAAGGTCAGGAGGAGTGGATGAGAATACGGAAGAGGGCGAGGCAACAGCAGTTATTCCGGTGGCTTAATATAAATGGAGGCTACTATAATTAACGAGTACCAGAAGATCTGTAAACTCTAGCAGAAAAAAGTAATGCCCAGAGACAGAACTATAGGGGGTGCAGTAGTTATGCCCGGTCGCCCCCACTCCAAGGCCCTGGCTCCCCCATGAGGCTCCCGCTCTGCTCTCAGACAATGCACTGTTCAGCCCCAGTAAGATCACCATGTTTGCTTGGTAATTTTAAATGGATCCATCACCAACACAAAGTGGAGGCAGACATATTTTGGGTTGAACCAATATTTAGTCTGTTTCCTAAATTAAAATTACTTAACAGATTTTGTTTTCGTATTTGGTGCAGTCTTCTTAAGAAATCGGGATTTTAGTAATTTGTTTTGCTGGAGGCTGTATTTCTGTATTAGTACAAGTCACAATGCATTGTTATGGGAAATGTGTATTCTGTAGGTGCAAGACAGTGAAACCTTTCATGACACTGGCCCATCTAAAGCTATGTAATATCTATATCATACTTGACAACTTTTCCTCGTTGGCTTCAGGGAGATCCCGGGGGAGGTGGGCACGTGGGGGCGGGGCTTGACGAATCACACTATTTTGGCCCTGCCCCCTAAACGATTATCACAATTGTGGCCAATTACAGCAGGGGGCAGGGCTAAGATGACACAATATTTGTGTCATTAAGCCCCCCCACTTATCTATTGAGGAGGCGAGAACCGCAGGGAGAGCGGTTCTCCCAGGAGTCTCCCAGACATTCCGGGACAGTAGGCAACTATGCGTTAAAGAAAAGCAGCTAATGAATCTCTAGAGACTGAAGTGTCTTTTACATTTCTGTCTCCGTTACTGAAGTCATGTTGTCTTAACTGTCAGTCTTTGTTTAAATCTTGGTCTCCATGAAAATGGCCACCTCCATAGGCATCAATGGACATAGGACACAATTTCTGAACTGTGTCATCATGCCACAGATGGCGAAGCCAACCACGTCTTGTACTGGCTCAGCATCAGGGAGAATGTCAGACTCTTCAGGGAGTGAGGGAGATCACCCCTATTTCAGGGAGTCTCCCCGACATTCAGGGAGAGTTGTAAAGTATGATCTATATAAGTGGACATAGATAAGAAGCAGATGAACCCAGGAAGACATATCACTCATAGCTTAGAGGACATATAATTATGTATATATCTATTTGTTTGTCTGGCTGTTGAAGCCAATGCAGATGTTTTGCAGACACAGTAGCTGCACTGCTTTTGATAAGCAGTAAATAGACTAATAGATAGTGAAATGGTTATGTCTTGGCACGGTGTAACGGATAATGACTGCTGAGCTCAGCAGTTGTAAACCATACTTTGATTTATCGTTACTGTGCAGCATGATTGCCTAGTTTTCCATATATATATATATATATATATATATATATATATATAGATAGATAGATAGATATAGGTAGATAGATATATCTTTTTGGTCTCATTGTGAAATAAAGTAATAATGTAGTCTTATTAATCTTTTTGCTACTATGTTGTCTTTTGGCAGAAGATGCTCTTTTGTCTGATACAAACAGATCCAGATGACTGTAATGGAAATTGCATGTAGGGTGAATTCCATGGGATTTTGTCATGTTGCTAATTGTTGAATGCTGGGAAATGTCGCACCGAGTGATTTATGTAACCCCCCCCCCCCCCGTCCCTTATGGAACTGCATATTTCAAAACTGAAATGATAACACGTGGCTTTAGACAGGGCACAAACGGAGGATATACATTTAGAGATAAAGCTGAACAACTTTGGCATAAATGATCACTGGAGAACTTATAGATATAAAATACTGGTTGGTCGGATATGTGGAGACCTCTTGTAACAGTCCCAAATGTACATGTAAATGTCCCTATAACATGTCAGAGCTTATAGTCTATTTACTATACCAGGGTTTCCCAAACCCAGTCCTCAGGGCTCCCTAACAGTGCAGGTTTTCCATATCTCCTTGCTGGAGCACAGGTGTATTCATTACTGACTGACACATTGTAACAGATCCACAGGTGGTCCTAATTATGTCACATGTGATCCAGAAAACCTGCACTGTTAGGGAGCCCTGAGGACTGGGTTTGGGAAACCCTGTACTATACTATAAATAGTAACTAGTGGCCTAACGTGCCGTTTATTTATTGCTTAAATTGACCCACGCTGTCTCCACAGTTTAAATTGGACTGGACCCATCTGACCTATCTAATATTGATTGACAGCTGTCCGACTCCATGAGCGATGCAAGTGTACAGGTGACGCTCACCTGTCCCTGGATGTCAGCTGTGCTAACTCAGACTCCAGTTATATATTACTCACTGGATATTGCCATATTGCTGCATTATTTATACATCACAAGTCACTGACTTGTATTATTGACAGTAGTTTATATCACAGCTTTTTGAATTTTATTTCTACTTTAATTAATGTGTTTTGTTGAATTTACTTCTAACTTTAAAACATAGGGGTAAATTCAATTCTTGGGTATGTGCCACGGAGTGCCTCTGGAATAGTCCGTGAAGGCATCTCGCGGCGATGTGTATTTGACAATATTTGCTCGTACCTCATAGATGTCCGCAGGAAAATCAGCGATGTTTCGGGTAATGTAACACACGGAAATGAGCGCATCAGCTAATCACAAGAGGTTTCTACGGAGGATCACTCAGAACTGAATTTCCCCATAGTACTGAATTAAAATTGACTATTTACCTAAGTTATTTATTGATTTCCTCCCCTCATCTTTAGGACTCCAATCAATAATGATGATTCTTCATCTATAATTGCTAGTCAGCGATGCCAGGGCTGAATCCGGTACCTACTCCTGACCACAGTAGAAACAGTTTGGTGGGTCTGCTGTACGCACTAGTTTTATTAGCGGAGATTTCACAGAGAGAGAAATACATATTGTGCTGGTCTGATCTTCCTGTGTGTCCTTATGTCAATAAGTAGACTCAAGCCATTGTCAGATGTACATGACTACACCTGAAGGTTTGTCACAGTGTTATAAAACACACATAGATAGGAAAAAGACAATTACACAAATGTCCATGTTTCGGCAGCAGTTCTAGTACTATTTCCAAAGTAATGATTGGGGGGAGGCAATTTTTGTTTGCTCCCCTCCCATCCACTAAATGGAGAGCTGTGCCTATTGCTGTTTATGGAGGCATATCTCAGCACTTCTAACATGTATTTGTGAGGGTGTATTCACCTCTCCCATTATAATATCTTGGTTTTTATATAAAGTGCTATTAATTTCCTTGGTGTAGGTAACCAAAGCTATAGAGGTGTGGGAAGTTAAGAAATTATACTGTGTTTGAATGACAGGTTGTAATTTTTAAAGAAACATTATATAGAAGGAGACAGAATAGTCCTTATCACTTTACAGCATGTGGCCACTTTGTGGTCAATAGCAATATTCTTGAGAAGGCCGCCTGAGGCATGGAGCGCCTCATGACTCAATAATGTCACCAGCTGCCAGTGAATTCATAGGCAGAATATTGGTTTTAGAAATGTAGACCACACCTTCCTCCTCCTGGACACTGGATATCCAATAAAATACTTTATTACAGGATAGACAGCAATATGGAGGATGTGACTTTCGGGCATAAATCCTTTAATTATAGATGCGGATAGTACGTGTTCAGCCTGATAAAGGATTGCCCAATTGTATGTATGTACAGGTATACTTTAAGGGGTAAATGACCAGTACAACTTTTATAAACTGTATATATAAAGTATGGTGTTGTCCTCTTTCCTCCCTGTTGGATGATCAAGTTCCCATGTTTGCAGCGACTGTGCACCTGTTATTCTTGCTGCTAAGAGAATTTAACAGTGTATAGGGGTGACGTCACAAATGAGCCCCCTGCTTAAACGACTTTTCATGCAATGGAAAATACAATTTACTGGCCGGGGCCTACTAAATATAACAAGTGAAGGCTTCATTTGATTTGCTTGGAACACAATTAGCGATAGAAGGGAGGGGTGAATCACAAAGCCTGCTGGGACAGCATCTGATGATCCATTTTCTGCGATGCACAGCCCATTGGATAGAACAGCTAATGCCATTTTCAGGTGGCGTACCCAATCGGGGACAAGGTCCGAAAAGTTGAGCTTTTCAGAGCTTGGTAAATAGGTCCAGACCGCAGTCCCCACTGAAAATAATGGGGACTGTGGTAGTTTGCTTAAGGCAGGAGATATCTCTGATATCTCCCACGGTAGGCTAATCTAAAATAGCAACATAACTTAATTTGACCTAAACCTTGTGGAAACAGACGTTTCTGCATGGTTTTCGGCTTGATAAATAGACTTCTGAGAAGTAAAAGCTGTAAGGGCTCAATCTCTGCTGTAAACACATTTCCATAGAGTAAGCTATGATCTAGATATGCTGTAACCATACCCCAGTAAGAATCCTATTAGAAGGATACATTATACAGCCTGCGGGAATTCAAGAGAAATTTATACTTACAGAATGCGTTATGTGGAATATGACGCGTTCAGGTACATTATGTGCATAGTGAAAGAAAAATGAACTGCATTTAAACTCCTTATGCGTCCGCCATCGTCATGCTACCACTAAAGAGAAAATACTAAATACTTTATGTACGGTAAAAGGTTTCCAGTAATCACTAGTTTATAGGTTAAAAAGAGCTTTCGGAACGAATAATGTTTGTGGTAAAAGTTTGCATGAAACAAAGCGGGACAACTGGTTCAGTTAAGGGTACGGCCAGAATTCTCTCACGCAGTATTCCAGATGTAAGTGAAACGATCTGAACACAGCAGACATCAGGATTACCGGTGCCATACCTGCACCCTCTGTTGTCCAGTGTGACATCTGTTTCTACTGAAGTTCGTCTGAACAACAGAGACGTGTAAGAACCAGGATCGATGATCCCAATGTCTACACGATTTTTACAGCAGTTTGCATGATCATACTCTGCAGAGTTGTGCATCTAAACGAGCCCTGAGGACTCTTATAAAATGCAGCTTCATGTGTTCATAGACACAGCAAGGACTTCAACACACTTTAAGATGCAGAAAATCACTACAAATATTTATTGTATATAGCTGCATATACCACAAACAACTAATCTGTATACTACAGGGTGGCTGCAAATATACAAGTGGACATTTAATAGCTCTTTTCGATACAGATCTAAACATCAGAGCTTAGAGGCAAATTGGAAGGAAAGAGGGACAAGATTTTGAACCCTAATAAAAGGAATGTAATGGTAACTTACTAACCGCAGATTGTGTTGTCTCGTGGTGCTTTTTGTAAAAAGTTCTTTTATGATTTCTGAGTACCAGGGGCAAACGCAGGATTTGGAGAGGGGAAATTCCACACCACGCCACCAGTGGGCGTGACCAGCATGCATGGGGGCATGGATATAATATTAGACAGTGCTTGGCTGCTCTCCAACTCTTCCTATCCGCATGACATACATGGGCAATGCTGCATGCACTACAGTTAGGTGCACACAACTCTCCGTTATCAAGCAGAGCTGTGTGAAGCGGGGGCAGGGTCCAGCCACCTCAATTATACAGTGCCCCAGGCTTGGAGGGAGTTTCCGGGCACTAGGAAACCCCCCTCGGTTTGCCTATGAGTACAGTATGTAACGAGAATCACACCAAGTTATTACGTTGGGAAGTGCCCCATGCAAACGATCTATCCACCATTTGTAGAATAACAAGCTAAAATGTGAATACGCATGCAGACAAAAGCAAAATCATCGCTCCAGTCCTGCCTGCTATCACTTATCCCCTAAATTACCAATCGTTCCAACCTCATTTATTTCCTGTATTAGTCAGACAGTAAAGAACAACTTAAACATCTTTACTTCGTGGGTCACATTTCTACATTTTAATTAAAATTTTACTGAAATCAGTCATTATTATTCTAAATGGAAAGGTTAGCAAAGAAAAATGTAGCACTAGTCTGGCAAAAGAAGCTGATTTTTAAATGAATTGTAAAACACCTTCTTTGGTGGAAGAACCATCTGAGGGAGAGCGCGACTGGACTTGATACTATCTATTGCAGAGGGGAGGGATATTTAGGGAATAGTGATCACAACATGGTAACTTTTGACTTGAGTTTCAATAAATCATTTTGTGAGGAAGCTACAAAGTATCAAACATTCTAAAAGGGAAAAGAGGTATTGACCATAGCAACCAATGAGATTCTAGCTGTCATGTTCTAGCATGTACTAGATAAGTGACATCTAGAATCTGATTGGTTGCTATGGGCCACGCCTCCACTTTTCCTTTTCAGGTTTGATAGATCTACCCCTATAGATTTTGGAAGGGTAACGTTTAACTAGCTCAATGTAGTAATGCAGACTGGGGAAGTGCACTCTTAATTAAAAGCAAAGAGATCAAATTTGAAAAATATTTAAATAAGTACTGAAGCAATTACATACTGAATAGAAACATCATTTCTATAAATAAAAAAATGTCCAATGAGGTTAAATAAGAATGTCTTTGAGGATGTAAGGATAAAAAAGAATACAATTAGATTTACTAAAACTAAAAGGGTATGAATGTTCATTATGTAAATGCAAGGAATGCTGTAAAATATATAAATATCAAATCAGGTTACTAATGACCAAAGTGTACAAACGGGATGTAAGAGATAGCAAGTCTAATCCCAAAACATTTTTACATACATACATATAATATTTGTGTCAATAAATGATAAAGTAGGAAAAATAGCTGTGGAATATAAAGAGAAAGCTTATCTTTTAAATGTCTTAATAAAAAAGAAAAAGATCAGAACCATAAAATGATAAAACTGCGAGGCTGACAGTTGGTAAATTACTTGAAGATATTCTGAGTTATGTGATTATGAAATATATTGTAGAAAATAATTTGATACCAGTGTCATGCCTAGAAAATATTATTCATTTTTATGAGGAAGTGCGTTTCAAATTGGATGTTGGTAGTGCAATTGATGTGATATATTCGTATTTTGTGAGTGTCCGATATCGTTCCACATTCTGGCAAGGCCATCTTTTCCATTGGGCACAACGGGCAGCTGCCCAGGGGCCCCACGGGCAAGAGGGCCCCATAGGCAAGGCTCTTAATGAGAATAAATAATCCTGCAAAAGAAAAAAACCTGCAAAAAAACCTTCAAGGGTCACTGAGCAAGTACATCTATCTTTCTCTATATATCTATATCTATATCTGTATCTGTATAGATCGATATATCAATATCTATATCTAGGGGCCCCGGCGCACTGCTTTGCCCGGGGGCCCATAATGTTGTTAAGATGGCCCTGCATTCTGGTATATATAAGATGAAAGTACTAGGACTAGGGGAAGAAGAATGTACAGGTTGAACAATATGAGCCTAATTTAGAGTTAGACGCAAAGTCCATTTCAGGCACATTGTGCACATTTTCACTGACGCGCATGCGCAGTAAGCATCAGTTGCGTCTGCTTTTCAGATGCAGTGTACACTTGCGACAGCGTCTCAGTACGAGGGAAATGGTGGAACACGGAGTTATGTAGCCGTGACCGTGAATAATTTAGATACTATGTGCGTTTACCCGCAAAAAACAACCCTAGACGGTTTATGATGCAGACGGAACACGTGTCAAAAAAACTGAAAAAGTGCGGCAGGAATTAGATGGCGCAAGTAGTTAGCTAGCTGTGGGAACTGGTCGCATCTCAGTAGGGTATTATGAGTGGGATACAACTGGGGTTGCATGCCACTCGTAATACCCTACCAAGCTGCGGCACATTCCCACTCCTGTTCTTACATGTACGTCTTAGACACACATTGCGTCCGACTCTAAATGAGGCCCTATAAGTGAAAGTTATATATGGAACAAGGTTAGGCTGAAGTTGTATGTGGTGACCATATGGATCATTATTGGACTTTGTTAAGTTTGGGAACCTTAGAGGTGACCTAATTAATATGTATACATATATTTGAGGGCAAAACAAAGATTTGTCTAATTAATTTTTCATATAAAGGACCTTACATACAGTAGACAAGGGTTTACTAACTGTGAATAGTAGAAATGATGGGAATGATTCTTTACTGTAAGAGCGGCTAAACTATGGAATTCCATACAGTGGTGGTGGTTGCACATTTACCAACAGAATGTAAAAATGGATTGAATGTGGAACCTTATAAACTATGATCATGATGATATCTTTCATTAATAGAAATTGTATCAGTAGCTATAATTAATAGAGGATATTATGGGGGTCATTGAACCAGGAACTTTATCAAATTACTAGTTTTGGTAACAATGGTGTTTTTGTTTTGCCTTCCTTTGGATCAACTCAATTACAATTTATGAAAGTTTGAACTCGAAGGATCTGTGTCTTTTTTCAACCTTACTACGTAACTATGTAAAAACGTTGTAAACATTTAGAAATATAAAAGGATAAATGTGAAAAATCATACAATTTATTTTTAAATTAATATTGCAGTGTATACTTTTAGATTACTGTTATGTTACTATTATGATGCCCCATTCTTTTCTTATTTTAGTCACTAAACTTCATGTATTTATCTAAAGACACTGCCAGCAACAAACTGTAAGAAATGTCTAGGTGACAACATTAAATATAATAAAATCAGAATAATTTCATGAATTTTTTTATTTAACTTTACACAAGGTAGTTAAAAATCATATTTTATGGCAAATCAATCAAGAAACGGGATAGAAAGAGGTTGATGACATCTGATAGATGGGTCATGGTCGTGATTACAACCAGTGGTTGAAGTGGAAATTTAGAAGTGGCGGTATGGAAAATGTAAGTGACTGGAATGTGATAGTGGTATAATGAAGGCAGTAGGAGAAGTGGCAGTATGACATACCCCATATAACCATCACTTCCACCACTGTATGTGTTTATATATATATATATATATATATATATATAATGTAAGTGACTGGAATGTGCTACAATGAAGGCAGTAAGAGAAGTGGCAGTCTGTCATACCCCCGTATACCCCCCACTTCCACCACTGATTCTGACAAATCTTTACTATCATGATTTAGTATTGCATTGCATTGAAGTGAGTGTCTACCTGAGGGTACGTTTCCCGTACCCCTGTCTCATACCCCTGTCTCTCCCTCACTGTCTGGAGAATACAGAAGTTAGTGGATTTGGTGGATTATTGGTCCCCTCCCACCATCCTGCATCATGGAATAGAACATACAACCTGGTGAAATTATTTAATAACAATAAGATATATTTATATATGTAGAGAGAGATTTGATGTATCCCTGTTATGTATAAGGAAAGCGAGATGTACATGAATTGTAAACATGAAACATCGATATTAGGATTTGCTGCTCAGTGGGAGACTTATTTTACTTGAAACACAGAAACTTTGATGCTCCAAGGCCAGTGCTTGTGACAGACTGCAGCTGTGCCCAGTATATTATACTTACACTGATAAAGGTGGCACTTACTCCACACAAGGGAGTACCAATGACCTTGTCAATGTATACAGGGAAATGGCAATGAGCAGTCATCTGATGTAAGGTTTTATATGATCACAGAATGTGGAACAGCACGGTGGCTCAGTGGTTAGCACTTCTGCCTCACAGCACTGGGATCATGAGTTCAATTCCCGACCATGGCCTTATCTGTGTGGAGTTTGTATGTTCTCCCCGTGTTTGCGTGGGTTTCCTCCGGGTGCTCCGGTTTCCTCCCACACTCCAGAAACATACTGGTAGGTTAATTGGCTGCTAACAAATTGACCCTAGTCTGTGTGTGTTTGTGTGTTAGGGAATTTAGACTGTAAGCCCCAATGGGGCAGTGACTGATGTAAGTTCTCTGTACAGCGCTGCGGAATCAGTGGCGCTATATAAATAAATGATAATAATAACCTTTGCAGCCAAATGAGCCACCAAACTTACTGGGCCACATCTACTAAGCGCATTGTTATTTCTTGCCCTACGCCTTTACAGAGCAGCATGCATCCACATGTGTGCATGAAGAGGATTGATAGGTGAGGGAAGAGCCGAGTGCATTGTGAATTGTGAGTCAAGCAGACCTAAACGCAGATGCATAGATGCCTTTTAGAGCCGTATTATTTGCACCAGCCTAGAGACTAGTGAATACACTATAATGATGGTGATTGTCAGCACTAGCTTGTTGCCTGATTGCAAATTCACCTCTGGAGCTAAATGAAAGCCCTTTTCAGAGTGAAAATGGCCATGTGCCTCTCTGCACAACAAGGAGCCCGCTAATAACAAGCTCTCTCTGCCCCTTTATCATGTTCCTGTAATCTTGGTCTGCAAAATTAAATATTGTTGTTTTTAAAGCTGCAGGAAAATACTAAAGTAATAAATGCAAAGTACTCGGCAAGGAGCTCTGTAAACCTACGTGTGCTGGCAGAAATCTAGATACACCTGTGCAAATCATAGCGCACAGTGCAAATAAAGCATATTCTGCGTTGCACCTTTGCCTTTTCAGCTTTGCAAAGGGCCTCAAATGACTGAAATTCTCAGCACAGCATTCTCAGCAAATCTGCCTTAATACTGAGTTCATCCTACAGAGGGAAATCCTGAAAACACGATATGTCACAGAGCGAATGAAAAATAATGTCCTAGACCAAAGCATCAGCATCGCCATCTTGCTGCTCGTATGGGCATTTCCTTCACAGCCACGGGTGGGTTCAGTGGGCAAAGCGTGACGGTAGTGCAGCTTTCAAATGAACCTAAGTACATTGGAAAAAAGGATCACATTGTTGAAGAGGGAATTTCAAATGTGCAGACGCACATTGAAGCTACAAACCAGAAAATGCAATGGACATATACAACTAGCTGATCAAGTGGGCAAGTTAATGTACTGCTCTTTTGGATGTGATCAAATTCTGGTGTAGTGCAGCACAAACCCTGGTGTAGTGCAGCACAAATACAGGTGTATTGTAGCATAAATCTAGGTATAATTCAGCGCAAATCCTGGTGTATTAATCCAGGTGCAGATGGGATAAACAATGACACCATTTTGTGTTGCTCTATGCCATTGTAATTTACCCCCAATGTACTCAGAAGTGAACAAACTGTTGACCTGAGAATTTGTCTGATTTAATCTCAAAACCTGGTCCATAGTTCAACTCAAAACTCACACTTCCCGTTTAGAAGGACAGTCACTGTGAGTTGTTTGGCAGCACGAAGGAGGGTTAGTGAACAGAAGAGAGTGTACACTCAGCATACTCTAGGATGACCTGAATTACTACAACAGGTAACAGGATAAGCGGATTAACTGTCAGTCAACCAGACCCTGCACAGTGACAAGGCCACGCCAGGAATGTGGCCTATATAGAGGTCAAGCTGCTGTGCATCATGGCAGGCTGTGATGGAGCAGTGCAAAGATGGAACCGCTTCTCAATGCAGGTGGTAGGATCTTTCCTTATATGATTTTATTTTAATATCTTGGTGAATTTTGCCTTGATTTAAGCTCTTACACATTTAGTCATGGAACACATATTCAAAATTAATGCTGCCACATAAGTGGGAAGGAGTCTGTTCATTGCGTGCATAAAATGGATCAGGCAAGGGCAATCACATTGATTATTTGTAAAGTGCAACAAAATGATAAAAAATACAATCTCATTGTAGAACATGCGCAGACAAGGTTAAGGAAGGAGGTTCAGACGTGAGACTCCTCCCCCTTTAGAACCAGGGCCATGCTCGCAAGAGCTTACTGTTTAGAGGAAGAGGGAGGAAGAGGGCCATGCTCGTGAGAGCTTACTGTCTAGAGGAAGAGGGAGGAAGAGGGCCATGCTCGTGAGAGCTTACTGTCTAGAGGAAGAGGGAGAAAGAGGGACATGCTCGCGAGAGCTTACTGTTTAGAGGAAGAGGGAGAAAGAGGGACATGCTCGCGAGAGCTTACTGTTTAGAGGAAGAGGGAGGAAGAGGGACATGCTGGTAAAAGCTTACAGTCCAGAGGAAAAGGGACATGTTCATAAGACAATAGGAACTAGAGGACTTAAGAGTTGACATTGGCATGGAGCTGGTAGAACATGCAGTTTGAGTAGTATTAGGTGGTGGTGGATAAGACTATAGCGAGAGGTATATTTTCAGAAAGTGCTCGAAAGACTCAAGGTTGGGGCACAGTCCGGACAGGCGGGTTAGGGAGTTTCATATGTGGGACTGAAGGTGACTTTGGGGAACAAGTGAGAGGAAATTACTTGAGAAGAGGAGAGGTACAGGACAGAGGCAGATTAAAAAAGGTGAGAGGGATTCAGAGATCTATGAATGGGAGGAGTTGGTGAGGGCTTTGAAGGTGAGAAGCTTAAATTGTATTCTGGAGGATATAGCTAGCCCGTGTTGGGATTTGCAGAGTGGTGCAGCAGAAGTAGAGGATTGTAGAGGGAAGGATAGATGAAGGGTAGGCCAGACAGTACGAGTTTGCAGTAGTCAAGGCAGGAGGTAATGAGAGATTGGCTGCAGGTTTTTTTTACCCGAATCCCCTAGGAAATACCCCTTCCCCCATGCTGACCAGGGTGGAGCTGGTTTCACATTATGACAGGGGTGTCCCCAATGCTGAGGGTCCCCGTTATAGTGTGACCAGCCAAGCCTGACATGGTCTGGTGCTAGTTGTTGCTCTTTCGGTGGACTCTGCCTTGACAGTATCCAGCCCAGGTGATAGTTACTTATGGGTGGCACTGATTGTATAAGTTGATGATGATTGCTCTATCTTTACTCCAGCTGCAGAGTGCTCAGAGCATATCTTGATGCAGCCACATATTTATTCTGTATGTAATACACACATAAGCAATTTTGCGACTGTATGTGTACGCCTATGTTTGGGTCTCAAAATTGCAGCCAACTTTAATTCAGGCACTTAGTGAGTAACCTTCATGTCGTCAAACATTGCATATATGATACCAATCTCTAATACTTTATTAGCTTTGTATAGATGGAAATTTTGATTCCATCCAATGTTTTAGAGTTCTATTCCTCAGTGTGCTGTGGTTTTGCAATTCTTCCAAGCTGATGCCAAGAAAACTGTTATTAACCCTTTAATGCTTAAAAGATAATTACATGAAAAAAAAACCTTTCCCACCCCTACATATGGTAGAGTTGTGGAGATCTCATAATTGAGATTTCAGCAACTTGACAGATAGTGACTTGCAGTCATGGCTGCGCATGGTACAAGCACTACACTAGGGCACTTGTTCCTCCCCAATACCTCTAGGTGTTACAGGAGGAGATGCACAGTGATTGCATTATTCACTGACCAATCATGGGCTCCGTGAGAAGCATTACAGAAAGGTAGCAAATGGTGAAGGAGAATAATAGTAATAACTCATGTACCTTCCTTGTCACCTCCTACATTCTGCCTCCTGAAGTAAGGAACTCATTTGATGGGAGGAACACCCTTGCTTCCGCTGGCACCACGAGGTACAATGATTATTCTACTCACAGTCTTAGGAGCTGAGGCAACAGTGGGGTTCAATAAAAGCCCAACATTTGGAGGTTGGGTACATTGCTCTTTTAATTGATCACCTACCTACTGTGCTTTCAAGAGGGAATGTGGAAGTAAAGATCAGATGGAATCTGTGTAGACAGGGATATCTGCTCAATTAAATATTAAATACTACCGGCTACATACTACACGCAGGAGACCCCCCACTTTGTCAGCTGTGTCAATATTCATGAGACTGAAGCTCATACATTCACTCGTATACAAAATATGTCAATGTGCCAATTGTAAAGCTGCTGAGTATGCTGGCGCTATACAAAAATATAACAACTCAAGTCCTAGCTCTTCTCACTATAGAGCCACCCCTTTTGTTATACTGTATATGGAGGTATATCCTCAGGGGCGTAACTACCGTGGGTGCAGTGGGTGGAGATTAGGAAAGCTCGGTCGCCCCCACCTCTGAGCTCCCTGCTCCTCCTTAAAACCATTGCTGATGACCCCGCTCTACTCTCCACAGAGTAGAGCAGAGGCCTCTTATGAAAATACTCTGGTCCAGAACATGTGCATGGGGTACATGCTCTGAACCACGCATGCTCCGTGGAGGCCACCGTTCTACTCTATGAAGAGCAGAGATGGGGGGGGCTCAGGAGGGAAGAACAGCATCGACGGGCCCAGGTGCCTCGTACATCCTAGCCATTTTCACCACCCCACCCTCTTTCTCTGCCAAATAAAGCATTACCTAAACCTTTACAATTACTCATATAACAATATGATTTATTTATAAACTTTTATAAAACACTGCTCAGCTTAGTCTCATTTACGGCTTCAGTGAATCACAAGAATGAGGGAACATTGAGACTATCTTTATTACATGTGGCATTTTTATATGTTTTGAACATTTGCTTAAATTGAGCAAAGTTCATCTAAAAATCTGCTTCTCGGCTGACATGCAACTGGTAGGGACAATACGCATTCCATAAATGTATAAAACATCCAATCTCCATCAGCTTAGAGTTGGAGCAAAATCAAGTCCTTTCAATGCCTGAGTAATACTCCACAAAATAAAAATCTAGTTTTTGCACTGAAGCAAATGTAGGGTTCCGGCGTGCTTGGTCTGAACATTGCGAGGAACGCAACTCCTATCAGGCGGTGCAGACTTCTTACCTAGTGGGGCTGCTGGTTATAGGGGCAGTATTAAAATATTATATACAAAATCACAACACTTCTCCTTTAAGGATACACACACTACAAATACTAAAGATTATCCTTAAGAATTTATTTTGGATATTACAAGTATCCACCATTTGCCTCATAAATCCCACAATCTACTGAACTTCTGTAATCTCTGCTGGAACGATTTTGTTCAGATCAGATGAGGGGACAGTGGTATAAATAGAGGGGTTTCGTTACATGGGTCATAAAAGGTATACTCAGGTATGTGTCGAAACTTGAACTCTTTAAATCTATTAAGAATTTAAGCCACCCTTCCAAAGTCGTTCTATTCTAGCCAGAACCTGCAATTGTACACAATTTATTATCTAAGGTGATCCATCCAGATATCCTGGCTCTGTTTCACAGCTCCCTCCTCCTTCCCTGCCAAATAAAAACTCATCTAAACCTTTTCGATGGCTCTTATCCCAAAATGATTTATTTAATGCCACATATACTGGTGTTGTTGCCAGAGGCAGTGTCATGGAAACACAAATAGGAAGAGATGTAATGATACATTGTTGCTGGAGAGAAGGAAAAGAACGTTAGGTGTCTTCAGAAAAAAGACATGAGTTCTGTTAAAGTTGAAAAAGGCTTTTAGAATCTCAGTTTGTTTTTGAAAGGAAAGGGTTAAGTTGCATCTATTTATTGTTAAATTCAGAAGTAGCAACCCATTATTCTCCAGCTGCTGTGGAACTACAAGTCCCAACAGCTCCTGCTATCAGACAGCTGATGGATTTGTGCTGCATTGTGGTGTAGGTTTTAAAGGAGCACATGTTTCCTCCTTATGATCGGAGAATCTAGCCAGGTGGGATTTCCATGTGGGATAGCTGCAGTTATGCTATGGATTTTGCACATGAATGCAAAACTAAAATGTCATTTTTGGTAAGATATTCTTTTAAAGTTCATATGGTGGAGAATGTGCATATTTGAGGGAATTAAAACTATCTGCAGATTATTTTTAGATAGATAAAAAAACACAGATTCTGACACCATCTAGGACAGTGCTGTGATACCTGATATACTAACTTTCAAAAGGTCCTCAGATTACCCTTATTCTCAACAATAATTTAAAACAATACATGAGGTCACTCACCTCACCCTTTCACATACTCTGCTCACTTCTTTCTCTCTCTCTTCTGTGCATATTCAGAAAATATTGTTTTCCAAAATGACAAAAAGCCCCATAATGATTTCTGTACCACAGTCACTTGCGTTTCCAAAAATACACCCACATGCCATGCAGAACTTCCAAATGCCTCCCAGACATTCCACAAAACGATCAGACCTTCCACCTGCCTCTCAGAACCCCACATGCTTCTCAGACCTTCCATAGGTTTCTCAGACCTTCCATAGGTTTCTCAGAACTTCCACATGCTTCTCAGACCTTCCACATGCCTCTCGGACCATCCACATGCTTCTCAGACCTTCCACATGCCTCTCAGACCATCCACATGCTTCTCAGACCTTCCACATGCCTCTCAGACCATCCACATACTTCTCAGACCTTCCATAAGCTTCTCAGACCTTCCACATGCCTCTCGGACCATCCACATGCTTCTCAGACCTTCCACATGCCTCTCAGACCATCCACATGCTTCTCAGACCTTCTACATGCCTCTCAGACCATCCACATACTTCTCAGACCTTCCATAAGCTTCTCAGACCTTCCACATGCCTCTCAGACTATCCTCATGCTTCTCAGACCTTCCACGTGCCTCTCAGACCATCCACATGCTTCTCATACCTTCCATAGGCTTCTCAGACATTCCACATGCTTTTCAGACCTTCCGTAGGCTTCTCAGACTTTCCACATGCCTCTCAGACTTTCAATAGACTTCTCAGACCTTCCACATGCCTCTCAGACCTTCCACATGCCTCTCAGACCTTCCACATGCTTCTCAGACCTTTCACATGCTTCTCAGACCTTCCACATGCCACTCAGAACCCTACATGTCCCTCAGACCTCCCACATGCCATTCAGATGCCCCATATATGTCTCTGAACCCACACTACTCTCAGATGCTCCCCATGCCTCTCAGAACCCCACATGACCTCACTCACTCCTCACGTATTGTATCAGTGATTTCTCACCTACCTACTAATCTAATGACTAATTAGTCACTAATACAACATAGTGAAAGCGCATTAATATGCAAAAATTATCCAGAAATGTATGATGCCTACAAACAATGGAAAAATAAACTGATGTTTTTAGTCATAGAAACAAAAGCCTCAGCGGTTCTAAGTCTTCTTGCAAGAAACAGCCTGATAAAATGAATAATGTGCATTGAGAGGGCTGAACCACACCTGACAATGGAGAAAATTCAGGAGCACTATGCAGATGTTTTCAAAGATTTGGGCGGTTTGCCAGGAATATGTTCCATGAAATTACAACCTGGGACACAACGATGTATACACCCACCGAGAAACGTTCCCATAGATCTTAAAGGAAGAACTTGTATGTAGGAATAACTTGGTGTAATTGTGAAGGTCAAAGATCCACTGGAGTGAGTGAGTAGCCCTTGAATCTAAATAAAATATTACATAGAGACTGAAGAGACTTAAATCAGGTTATATTGAGAGACAATAATATGATACCAACATTGTATGACGTTTTATACAAAGTTCTTTAATAGTCTTGATGACCAATTTGGATACTAGCAGATAGTGCTGGATAAAGAGACCCCTAAATCAACCAGTTCAAACATTATTTGGGAGCTACAGGTTTACTTGTTTACTGTCTGGAATTACAATTGCAAAAATATATATATAAAAAAGCTACACTGAATAATACAGTGGTGTAGTGATTGCTGCCTCACAGAGCTGGGTCCATGGGATTGATCCTGTGTGGAGCTTGTACATTCTCCCAGTCTTTTCTCTGGATAGACGATTTCCTATCACAGAAAGAGCTATAGACTGTGCACCAAGAAACCACAATAAGCTATAGACTGTGTTAGGCATGTACAACTATTTGGTTACAATTTCTAAGGGATTAGCACAAAACACTGCCTCCTTACGAACCTTACTCAACAAGAACATAGAATGGATATGCGATTCTAACAAGCTTTTGAGACTGTCCAAATCTCACTACCAAGCAAACAGGAAAAAATAATAAGTTTTTTTTGCATCATAAAACATTGCTGGATGCATAACAAACAGGGTTAGGGGTGGAGCACATTCAAGAAGGCAGCCAGTAGCTGTGTGTCACATGCCATGACCTCAACACAGACTAATTACATGCAGATTGAGGAAGAAATGTTGGCTAGAGTAGCTATAGTAGTGGGATGTGAGAAAATCCATCATTACATTTATGGTTAATGAACAGTTGCAACAGACCACAAGAAATTGGAACACATACCCCTGACGGTGGTTCCAACTCAGCTGTTTAGGTTACAAAAATTTGTGACCAATCAGTGCAAGATAAACCAGGTAAAGACATCCCAATGGCAGATAGATAATCCAGAGCCAAAAAGGTTGAATAAGAGGAACTGGATCTGGAGGAACAAGTGCATGGCATTAAAGCATGGCATGAGGGCACAATTTCCAGTGACAAATGCCAAGTTGAAAGCCATAAAGCACAAAAGGAACCAACTAATGTAGAAGTTCTAAAATATCTAATACAGACAATGGGTGGGTGATGAGATTGCTAAGGACAAAAATGTGTATTCCATAATCCAGAACCTGTGGAACTTGTTAGAGGCAAATAAGTATTTATATGTAACTGGATTGTGTGTACACAGTGAAATCGACACAAATGCATCATGGTCACCTGTGTTGACTTAGAGATGTGCCGGAGACGCAGTGTTTGGGCCACATATACAAGAGGACATTGACGAGTTTATAGCAAATTTCCTGACAAATCAAAGACAAAACATCAAAGAACCAAAGAACCAGTGATGCCTGGAGAAATCCAAGAATGGTCATCATATGCATTAATGAGACCCTTCTAATTGTAGTGGATTACTACAGCAGATACTTTGATGTTAGAAGCTACGAAAACATACAGCTGGTACAATAATATCACATCTCAAAGCAATTCTGCATAGATCCTATATATGTGATGAGTTGGTTACAAACAGTAGACCTCAATATGCACCACCAGAGTTCCGGACTTCACATTTAATTGGGGGAACAAACACACAACCGCTAGTCTGTACGTCCCGCAATCAAATGATCTGGAGGAAAAATATGTAAACATTGTCAAGGAAATTCTAACAAAGTGCAAAGAAATGGGACAAGTTCTAGAGCCAGGCTTTGTGAACAACAGAAAGAACTGAAAGTAGGTTTTCACCTGATCGATTGCTGTTGGGTAGAAGGTTACAGGCTTTGATCCCAGTGATACCAAATATGTTACTGCCAGAGAGAATACTTTTACTGTATATACATGAGGAGAGGGAAAGGCAAAAAAAATACAGAGAAACACTTGACGCAGAACAAGTAGTAAGATGCAGAACAGATGGGAAAACTGGCTACCAGCAACTGTGAAAAGGAAAGCAGAAATACCACGATCTTACTATCACAGACCACAAATTGATAAACAGAGGAGGAGAAACTGGGTTAATCTGAGACCCAGATAGAGGTGCTCGCCAGCACTGCTGAAATGTTGAAACAAGTGAAGACAAACAGAAATGACCAAAATAGAACAATTCTTACTCAAGAATCAGGACAATGTCAAGGAGGAAACATCGAGGATATTTTCAATTTTGATCTAAGTATTTTCCATGAAACAGCACGAGCTGCCTTCAACAATACTGCTGGTTAGGGATCTGCAAAGTATTGTTGTTTGGGAAGACTTCTCAAATCCAGAAAATGGGGAGTATTAATACTAAAAGAAGCAACGAAACAGAATAAACATGACAACATCAATATTTCACAGGAGGGAGATGTAATTTATTTGCATGCAGCTCACTAGCATTATGCATTGTTGATAAGTTCTTAGTCCCTTCACAGCCTTTGTAGCCAGTAAACTCTAGTTCAATATTTGAGCCTATTGGACATAGTTAGTTACTCTCCTGAGCCAGGAGGAGACCTTACCGATTCCTAAAAGATAAGGCAAAATTCCTGCAGAAGTGCTTACCCGGCTGCAAGGTAGGCAGGGACATGATGTGATGACACAAATCTTGTCATCAAACACCGCCCACTACAGTGAACATTGAGTGAACAGGGGCAGGATGATGCAATTAGCCTCATCATATGGCTTGCCCTACCCACTTGATAATGTAAATGTCATCATCAAGTCATGCCCGTATCTCCCCTCTGCATCTCCTGGACGGCACATACAAAAATAGTCAAAAATGCTCTAGGATAGGTCTAGTACATAAACTATATTGAGGCAATTTGTTTGCCTTTAGTTTATAAATATACAGGAAAGTGGTGTTAGCATTGCTACTTCGTCCATGGGTTTGATTCTTACCAGGGCCCTGTCAGAAACAGACTTTATGCCAATGAACGCAATTCATGTCTGAAAGCAAATCACACTTATGACTTCAAGGGCGGAACGAGGGAGGGGAGGAATGGATGAACATAGGCAATGTACAGTAAGGGCGTGCCAATGCAGATTTGGCTGATTCAAGTCCTGGGTTTCTCTTAAGTACGTATTTTCTAGACGTATCACTTGCACCAGCTCCAGGGCAGGTGTAAGTGCCGACTGATAGTGATGACTGTAACGGCATCGTCTTTGTATTAAAACTACACATCTGTGTGCCACTAGAAAAGCACAAAACGTGTTTTCAAGTAAAAGAGACTATAAAAATGGATTGAATATGCAGTACGGAATAAAAATATCATGATTTATGTATTTAATATAAGAAAACAATGAAACAATATATTTTTTTAAACACACATTTTTATTTAATGATTATAGTATTATGACTTGTTCATTTCTTTTATAATTTTTTTTGCATGCATGCATTCTGATGAGACTTATTGCACATACGCATATCTGCATTCTGCACTCTGTTGTATCTGACTACATACAACAGACAAGAGCCCACCCAGATTGAAATGAAAACGTATCTTTAGATCCACTTGGATGTGAATGCAGGCGCATATACGCTCAAGTTGCGTGCAGGTTGTAATCAAAGATGAATCAGGCCCTTGGCCACATGAATAGCAGTCTTACGTATGTATTTTGAATCACACCTGTATCAAGATACGTCCAACTTAAAACAGCAGTATTTCTAACACAGTTGTACAAATGTGTATACTTACACCCCACTATAGCAGAGAGACACAACTTGACAGTGTTAGTTATAAATGTGAATGTGGCATTAACCTATTCATACAAAATATAATATAATATAGTAAAGCATCATACACACAAGAGAGAACACAGTCTTGACAGCATTTTTAATAATATGAAAATCGCATAAGAAATTTGATGTATTGTAGCTGTGACACTAATGAATAAAATACTGTCTTAAGGAGGGTTCAATACCCAAAGAGCCAATCAGAAGTGCTGCTGATGTCATCATCTTTAGCATTTCTCTTTACACAAAGCCTCTGGTACTCGCAAAAGATACACCTCCTAAGAAGCATATCCGGAGGTTCTCCCCCCATTGTGGACATGCAAACCAGCACAAAGCCAGCCTCTATAGGGAGATGTGGTGCTGGCGAAGTCAAACACTATTTGCCTCCACCACATTTCCCTAATTTCTAGGGCCGCAGGTGTTAAAGGTTTCTTCCTGGAAATGTCCCTCCAGAATCCAAGTCAGATTACTCATCCTAAACCTACAACCCCTTATCAACACCACACCTTCATACATCTCAAAATACTCTCCCTCACTAACTCCTAGACCTACCTCTGAATTTCTACTTGCAAATGAACATCAATATGGTATCACAGATATCCTCTGTGGATGCACAGGCTCAGCAATGTCCTGTGAAACTATATTACAATGTTGGCAACAATACCTCAATGAATCAGGATTTTCAATCAGTTTGTACATGAAAAACTTTCCATTGCCTTTAGGAATTTGAGGTATTTGATGTGATGAGAGTGAGAGAGTGTATGTGTGTGAGTGTATGTATAAACATTTATATATATATATATATATATATATATATATATATATATATATATATATATATATTAATTAGATAATTATATTTTATACTGCAGAAGCACATAGCAGAAGCATATGCCACCCTACTGTCCTAATTTACATAATTTAGGTGGCACAGTCCTGATTTCAAGGATCTGTCCCGCGGAACTGAACTTTTGTCCCAATTCCAGGACAGTTGGGAGGTGTACTTCACTGGTGGGGACGGGATGGGAATGGCCGTGGCCCCTGGGGTACATGGACACACCCCTGAACAGCGTGTCCACTCCCCCTTCTCTGGTGCACGCTGCCACGGACCACGCACATTTTCGTTGTTCATAATGAGTCTTTGTTTATTCAATGTTCGTGAAAACAATTTTTATTTACTTTTCGCACAAAGGTCTTAACAAGAGGGCAAAGGGTCATTGCTAGCGCTTCGATTTTCATTTGTTTATAGTAACATCATGGAATCAGCAACTAGATCATGCAATTAGGGTAATTCAGTTGAAGAAAACTTTAGATGACTTTGGGCATCAAAGTACCCTACTAGTATTATACCTTGGAGTGGTTGGTCTGAAAATGTTGCAAAATGATATTTTAAATTCAGTAAATATATGTTTTAGGCATTATCGCCCATACATGGTCACCTAATTGAATGTAACAATTCATCTCCTTGTTTGTATCTGCCTCGTGACATAAACGAGTTTTCAGAAAACAAATGAACTTATTGGACCTTTAAAAACAGTCTCCAGGTGAGGCGAAGGAAGCCGTACAGCCCTTTGGCTGCCCTTCACTTGACGCCTCTGTCTTTGGTCAAAGGAGCTGCTAACGAGACGCCTCTAGCCAGCAGCATTTAGTTATATACAATAATGATTAATAAGTATTTTCACTTAAGACCTCTGCTAAAACAATGTGTGTGCCAGATACAGTCATATCACTTCACGATTAAAGACTACACATTGTACTGACATATACGTACATTGTGCTAAAATACAGGAAATGTTCTTAAAATGAGCTTGGTTTTATTGTTTCCACCAAACTTGCTGATAATTATTCCTAAAACCCGATATATATATCTAGCTGCTAGAAGAATACATTTGGACAGATATCTTATTTATCATTACTTAGTGGTGTATTTATCAACGGGAGACAAGCCCTAACCCTGTGAAAACAGGCAAGGACAGCGGCAGCACAAGTACAGTTGCTGTCCTCCGATTATTAGCACCATCTCAGGATGGAGGGGCCCACAGGAAAAATATTGTTTTATTATTAAAATAAGGATTTATTTTTTTTTAAATTTAATAAAGTAATTTTTTTTAAACTATTTGTTTTAGACACCTACTTTATTTTTTTGTAATCTGGAGCCTCCAGCGTTAGTGTGCATGTATGAGCTGGCATGCCTCACGAACCCTTTACAGGCCTGACGGGCAGTGAGACTACTCTTACCGCTGCCAGTCAGTGCGACAAGCAGCAATAGGACATCTTAGTAATCAGACGCCTTAGAGAGGAACTAAAACCCCAAAAAATAAAACATGAAATACTTTTAAACTTCATGTAAGAGGTCTCTGTTTATACACGTGACAGTGAGGAGTTACATTTACATTATTTCTACAACATCTGCCATGTGTGTCAAAGGGGGTGATTTATATACTGATTGTCTAGTGTGATATAGACACAAGTTAAGAGGTTTTATAAGCAATAAGGGAAGTTAGTGATCTGGTTCAGAGATCGGGGGTGGAATGTACTCGCACACAATACAGAGGTGTGCAAGGAGCAAAATATGAAAACAGAGCTGACATTCAATGAGACACAAGGCCATATACTCCATTCTTCTCTAAAACATATAGTTTGTTTCCACTTTAACCAGAGAATTCCATATAAGCTAAGACCAGGGGCAGAACACGGCCTTTAGTTGCCTTTCCACTTAGTCCTGAAAACATGACCTATTGGTAGCTCTTGAGGACTGGGTTTGAGCACCTCTGCAGTAGGGCACATCCAATCCCTATGATGATGACTGTTTTAATGCTCCATATTTCATATTTATACTTACATACTTTTTGAGATCCCGGAGCGGAGGTCCTAAGGGCAGCAGGGCATGCTGATGCAAATTGCGTTATCACGAGTCAACCTCCCAATGCGTAATGATGCAATCTTGCCATCTTGGCCCCGCCAAGGGGGGCATGATTGTGCAAATCACGCCATCATCAAGGACCCAGGGGCAAACGCAGGATTTGTAGAGGGGGGTTTCCACACCATGCCGCCAGTGGGCGTGACCAGCATGCATGGGGGCATGGTTATAATATTAGACAGTGCTTGGCTGCTCTCCAACTCTTCCTATCCCTATAATATACATGGTCAATGCTGCATGCACTACTGTTAGGTGCACGCAGCTCTCCCTTTTCAAGCAGAGCTGTGTGAAGTGGGGGTAGGGTCCAGCCACCTAAATTATACAGTGCCC
Source organism: Mixophyes fleayi (assembly GCF_038048845.1). Lineage (NCBI taxonomy): Eukaryota > Metazoa > Chordata > Amphibia > Anura > Limnodynastidae > Mixophyes > Mixophyes fleayi. Next base: position 146,005,674 of record NC_134408.1, on the reverse strand, counting down.
CAGGCTTGCAGGGGGGTTTCCAGGCACTAGGACCCCCTCCACCTCCTTTGGTTTGCCTATGGGATCTGCCTTTTCAAGAAGTAGAAGTGGGTTCTGGGATTGGTCACCCGAAATTCGTGAGTCTCACGAACGTTCCGGGAGAGTAGAGAAGTATATTCATACTCTGTCAACACACCTTTAACTTTACCAAAGCCCTAACACTAGTAGTAGACAACTTTCTAGTATGCCCTGTGAAGCTTAGGCTGGGACTTGTAGTTCTACAAAACTTGGATCTATAATCCTAACACCAACATTTGTCCCTGCTGCAGAAATCCTGTTGCAAAGGTCTTCTCAGGATTATTGTATATTATTAAAGGGCTCTTGGATAACGTCCAATATTATATAAACATTTTTTAAAAAGTGTATACTAATTCATTTTATTTATACAGGTAATGGCATGAGTCAGTGGAGGGACACCTGTCACTTACAAGGGGTTAATTCCCAACTACAGGGGTGGAAAGGCTCAGGGAGGGAGGCGTTGAGACAAGCTTGTCATGATAATTATAGATTTTCGATGGTTCCTAAAATTGTGTCAGGGAGAACAAGCTTAGACAGACCCTAAGCTACTGGTGGAAAGGGAGAAGTTGGCAGCTGCACACAAATGTACTAACAACAAATGATATACAGGTTCACAAACAGCTGCGAACATGTAGATAAACACACGCAGAAATATATACATGGGAAGGACATTTACTGTATGAAAACAAACAAAAGCGTGACACCGAGCCGTTAGAACTGCAAAACTGAGACATACAGAGAACATTTTATGTGTGATAGACATTTTTGCACATGAAAAGCCAATAATTAGTCATCAGAAAGTGGAAAACCCCTGTCGAGCCACGCCCATTTTGTATGACACTTTGTGAATTTGCAGCTGATGCAGCAGATCCCTTTATTTCACTATCACATAGAAAATCTTTCTCCAGCAGCCAATATGTTTGTTACTTTTTTTTTATTTATTACTTTTTTTAAATAAATCATCATCATCAACATTTAGTTATTTAAATCCACCAGTATATGCTTACTTCCTATGCATTCTCTATAATAGTACTAATTCTGAGTTGGCTGAAATTTACGCTAAAAAAATCTGCCCCTAAAAATAGCGTATTTACGCCTATATGCTGTGTCATAGGCATCTCAAGATGCATCCGGCTTTTCACTATTAGGCTGGATATAATACAGGAGATATAATATTCCATCTTGCGTTCAAATGAACGCAGCAAAAAAAGAAAAAAATTGCCCTTAATGTACTCAGCTTGTGTTAGCACGCCCCTTCCCTCCTCCATTCTACCTCTCCAGATACAAGGAGGCGGAAGTGTCAGATGATTGCAAGTCTGTCTGCGTGCATATCCATGCAAGGTGCAAATTTTCATAAGTCACACTACGCAAACGGTCGTAGGTTCAACTCAGCATCAGACCCAGTGTCACATAAAACTCAAACTTCAGGAAATTCTTACAATTTGCATCTTTGTTAACATTGCTAATAAAATACACAATACTGTACATAGAACAGACACTCGGCTCTTTAGCACGGTGGCTCGGTGGTTAGCACTTCTGCCTCACAGCGCTGGGGTCATGAGTTCAATTCCCGACCATGGCTTTATCTGTGTGGAGTTTGTATGTTCTCCCCGTGTTTGCGTGGGTTTCCTCCGGGTGCTCCGGTTTCCTCCCACACTCCAAAAACATACTAGTAGGTTAATTGGCTGGTATCAAAATTGACCCTAGTCACTCTCTCTCTCTCTCTCTGTTTGTGTATGTTAGGGAATTTAGACTATAAGCTCCAATGGGGCAGGGACTGATGTGAATGAGTTCTCTGTAGAGCGCTACGGAATCAGTGGCACTATATAAATAAATGGTGATGATGATGATTATGATGATGATGGATATACAGTCATGACAGACAGCTGTTTTTAGCATCTAATAACTTCATCTGCTGCAGGACTTCTTTTGGACAAGAAATAAAAATAACTAACATATACAGATGGTAAAATATAATGGTTTACCTGAAACCAATCCAATACTGAATAAATTAAACCGTAAGTGATACTTTTGGTAGAGCGCAGTACCGTCTTACTGCCTACAGTTGGCACTGTTGTCGAGTATTCTGCACACTTTATGAAACCTTAATTGATCTTATGATCAAACTGGAAACGGCTATAAATGGTTAACATTATTTTCAAGGTTTCTATATTGCTACTTACATCATGTTCAACACTCCTTTCCCTATAAGGGTTAACCACCGGGCTGACATTCACACTGAGCGCCGCTCCTGGTCTTACGGGAAAACAGATGCATTTGTTACTCTGTAGTGGGCACCGTGCCCAGCAGCAAGCATGGGTAATTGAGTGCTAACATACGGCTGCATGGGCACACAGACAGATATGTAGTCAACATTACTCATTTATAGCGGCTCTGGACGCTCCAGGATTGAATCATTTCATACATCACTGAATCATTAAACAGAGGATTTAAAGAAAAAAAAAAAAAAGAGTTCACATAATCCCCACATTATGGACTGTGAGCCTGGAAATGAACTGCAGAGTGTGACTGAAGCAGCAACGGGTGTAGGGAGTGGTTTTGGCAGAACGGGTTCGTACTGGAAAACCCCAAGTGAAGAGGTAACGATGGACTGGGTTGCAAGTCAGCAGCAAATAATCTTCATGTTCTGTGAGTTTATATCATTCAGGGCACAGATTATCTGCAGCAGCTGGTGACATTTCTAAAACTTGTCATACAAGTAAAGCGGATCAGGCAGGAATGATGATCTTACAAAATGTCTTCAGAAGTAAAGATGTTCTGAAATCGGTTAAATAAGACATACTCTGCAATTTGTCAATATAGGGCTGATGGAGAGTGAGAACTCTGCTATAAAACAGCTGGGGACAGCGGCTATGACAACCATGTCCAACTTTTCTACTCATCAAACCCCCTCAATTTTCCTGCAAGGTCTGACTTGCAGGCACAGCCATTAAATTAAGAGATATTTTGGGTGCATAATGTGGCGCTACGGATGCGAAAGGGTGTGCTACTTTCATGATGGTGAAAAGTCCACTTAATGTGCGTAATTGAATAGGACCCTTACAAACCTGCAGCATACCCCTCATAAGAGTCATCATAAAAGTGTTTTTTGGAACTGTGCGAATATTTGTATGGAACAGCACATACACCGATCAGTAACAACAGTAGATCCACCTGCCTAATGTTGTGTAGGTCCCCCTCGTGCCACAAAAACAGCTCTGACCCCTCTCAGGCATGGACTCCATAAGACCTCTGAAGGTGTCTTGTGGTATCTGGTACTAAGACATTAGCAGTAGATCTCTTAAGTCATGTAAGATGCAAGGTGGGGCTTCCATGGCTCAGACTTTTTCTAGCACATCCTACAGATGCTCGATCGGATTGAGATCTAGGGATTTTGGAGGCTAAGACAACCCCTTGAACTATTTGTCATGTTCCCCAAATCATTCCTGAACAATATTTGCAGTGTGGCAGGGTGCATTATCCTGTTGAAAGAGGCCACTGTCATCAAAGAATACCATTGCCAAGGAGGGGTGTATTTGATCTGCAATAAAGTTTAGGTAGGTGGTATGTGTCAAAGTAACATCTACATGAATGTCAGTACCCAAGGCTTCCAAGCAGATCACCTAGAGCATCACACTGCCTCTACTGGCTTGCCTTCTTGAACATTGTGCATCCTGGTGCCATCTCTTCCCCAGGTAAATAATGTACACGCACCCAGTGGTTGTCCACATGATGTAAAAGAAAACATAATTCATCAGACCAGACCACCTTCTTCTATTGCTCCATGGTCCAATTCCGGAGCTCATGTGCCCATTGTAGGTGCTATTGACAGTGGACAGGGGTCAGCATGAGCACTCTGATCAGTCTGCGACTACGCAGCAAGCTGTGATGCGCTGTGTGTTCTGAGACCTTTCTATCATAGCCAGTATTACCTTTTCAGCAATATATGCTCTTGTGTGGGATTGGACCAGACATCTAACCTTCATTCCCCACATACATCAATGAGCTTTGGGCGCCCATGACCCTCTCGCCGGTGCACCGGTTGTCCTTCCTTGGACCACTATTGGTAGGTACTAACGATTGCATACTGGGAACACCCCACACAAGAAGCCGTTTTAGAGATGTTTTGACCCAGTCGCTCAGATCCTTACGCTTGACAATTTTTCCTGCTTCCAACATATCAACTTCAAGAACTGACTGTTCACTTGCTACCTAATAATTTCCACCCCTTGACAGGTGCCATTGTAATGATATAATCAATGTTATTCACTTCACTTGTCAGTGGTTTTAATGTTGTGACTGATTGGTGTATATTTGAGCAGCAGAATGCAGAGAGAATAAATGTTAAATGCGTTAATGAGGAATGAGATTTAAATGATCAGGAAGAATTGGAAACTGTCATATATGAAAGTGATACTAACTTTGAGGGTGCCATAGGGCTTCTACACCATGCAATGCATCTGAAGCTTAACAGAAATGCTGAAATCAGTATTTTGTTTTACTTGTCAAATCATTTTAATTAAGTTCCTTACTCCATGTACATGCCAATATGCCACAAGTAAAATGTGCATTTATATGCAGATAGAGCAAAGTACTTAAGAAAACTTTTTAATGTTAAATAATGTCTAAGTAAATAAATTACTTTCAGAAGCTAAAAATGACCTCACACGCTCCATCTGACTGTCCCCTAATTTGTACTTCTTCAAACAGGCACTTAAAACTTACCTCTTCCTCAAAGCCTACCAGCCATCCAGCTACCCCCCTCTCCATGCTCGTTCTCATCACCTCTCTTTTCCCGGCCCCTTTACTCACTCCTCTTGCACTTGATCCCCCCTACTGACTCCCCTCTGTGCCTACTGTCTGTTTACCTTCCCTTTAGGATGTAAGTTCTTATGAGCAGGGTCCTCTTCACTCCTGTCTCTCTACCTATTCTTGTGCTCCAACTTCACTATAATTGTTACGTCTGGAGCTTCTGGAGTCTTGGTATTACTCATTTATTGTTCTGAACTATTTTCCGTGTATGGTCTACTGTTTGTATTATGTACGGCGCAGCGTAAATCTTGTGGTGCCTTATAAATAAAGGATAATAATGATAATAATATGAAATATAAATGAGAGTCAAATAAGTGTTATTTTGGAAAAGAAATGTAAAAGTTGAAATCAATGAGGGGGTGGCCCAAATATGATATTAGTAGGGTAAATCTTTCAGCATCATTCTTGTTCTTTGCAGAGAATGTGACCCAGCATGCAGAAGTTGTACTGTGCAAATGGTAATTTAAGAAAAGCGTTCACAGTTTTACAAGAACGAATCATAAAACAACGCTGGGACTGACCCTGGAAAACTGGGACGGATGACTAATAGGCGGCATTCTAATAAATAAACATTCGCATAGCTTTTGGTACGTGGTATTACACTTCAGGGCACAAGACTCTTTGTTTAACCTAGAACACCTTAACACTTGTATTTTTCCAATGAAAACTGCATTAGTGTGATTTATACGTAGACAATTTCGACAGAGACTGGGGAATCTGTTCCAGTTGCAATTTGAGAATTGGTATCTTGGATTGAAGACACTGCTGCAGGTGCTCTGTGTGCTGCTATGTTTCATACTGCATATAAGCCGCTGTGTAACGCAATTACTACAAAAGCAATTTAAAGGTGAACTGTCGGCATTAAAAGGCTGTTTGTAGGATTATTATAGGACGTTGTCACATGATTTCACTACTGAAAAATGAATGTATCTTGTTCTTCTCACTCTCTTGTTCCATCACTCATGATAATTTCAGACTTAAGGGCTGATTTATTGAAGGGCAAATCTGAGCGATGTTATTTTCTTAATAAACTGCGGCAATAAGGGATTATTTATTTCAGCAAAAAACAGTGCAGATTGATAAATCAGCCTCTAAAACTGTAAAAAAAAAACTAAAACACAAGTTGCTGTATATAAAAATCCAACTAATGACATCCCCAAAATATATGTCAATGTTTCCACATTTTGACAGAAAGATATATATATATATATATTTATTTTACCTGTGCATTTGCTGTGGAGTTGAGTGCAAGTTATTGTTATCTGTAATCAGAATTTCAAGACAAAGAGACAAAGGGAGTGTGGACAGTGAAAGGAATCAGCAAGTGTGTTTTGTACAATAAAATATCTTCCCCCACATTCACAAGTATCTCCATTTCTTATAAAGCTCCCGAGACTTCTACATGTATACTGGTAAACAAGCCAACTTCTGATTTAGGTTTAGCATAGCTCCCAACTATAGTCATTTAATTGTAGGGACTTTCACACCATCCCACTAGTCAGACTTTTTCTCCCGACCCCTGGGAATGTTGTCTCCCTCACTGTAGAGTTGTTTTTCGGGAAGGGGTTGGGGGTGGTCTAGCACTTCAGAAATGTAAGTTATGCCCCTGAGGGATGGGGCACGTACCCATCATCATGTCCCTATTCTAAAAATGTGACCGTTGGGAGTTATGGGTTTAGTGATCTTTTAAATAAACTGATTTTTCTGCTTTAAATTTAAAGTGAAATAACTGCAACATTGGTTGAAGTAACTGAGCACTGATGTGAACTAACCAGAAACATACTTCAAACACTACCACAAATTAACACTATGAGACATATTAAATTAGGTTTCCGGTCCGCAGGAACGCGCCAGAACGGGCCGCAAAGTCAATCCACGGTACCACAATAACGTGGATTTTCGTGCACACCCCACAGGGTTGCGTAGGTAAATCTGCGTTATTGCGGTACCGTATTACCGTCAATACTGCGCGTGTTCCGCAGTAACGCGCGTTACCGTGGACCGGAAACCTAATTGAATATGCCCCTATATACAAGAAAACAGCAGTGTTGCTTATGTGTCTATTTATTAAGCTAGGTACACACTACACGGTTTTCGTCCAATAATCAGCTAAATCAGCCGACATACGACCGCTCGTTCAAAAGTCGGGTCAATGTGTGCAGTGACACGATGGTGGAAAGTCTGCCCAAATGGACGATTGTCGCCTCATTTGGTTGGTCGTACTGTTTAATATTTTCATTCCAATCTCGTTTCCGCTGTGTAGTGTGTATAAACTTCCGACCGATCCACAGCAGTGAGTACGAAATTACAGTCATTGCTCACGACAACATGGCTGTAAAAAGTCGCTAAAGGGACGTCCGCTCTTCCCTTTATCGTCCTAAACAAGGCTAGTGTGTATGCAGTCCATGGACCGAGCGATCGGAACATCGATCACATGTAAAATCGATCGGCATAAAAAGTTGGTGGAAAATTCTGTAGTGTGTACCTAGCTTTATTAAGCATTGATAGAAAACCTATTATCGACGCTATTTAAACAATAAATATTGCCCATTTATACTATCTGGCAGTGGTAAAAGGAGTCGGAGTCTTACCTCTTTGCCAGCCCTTCCTAATGCATCTGCGCATGCGTCACCTAGCTTCAATAAATGTCACAAGCTGTCACCTCCAGCAATAAGAAACACCCTTCCCATGATGGAAATCCCTCTCTTAACAGTCAGTTTTATTCAGTGGCCAAACCTCAGGCACGAAACTAGACTTATGCAGGTTACAAACTATTAAAAGGAAAAATAACGAAAAAAAAATTAAATCCATCAATCACAACACAAAGATCATTTTAGATGTTCTATTGAGTAAAAAAATAAAAAAGATAACTGCTGGTCACAGGTCGGCTGCAATACAATACACACTAGGTAATATATAACAGATGAGGATTGTAATGTAGGTAGATCACGGAGTCATATAGAATGTTGTAAGCTGTCTGATGTCTGTACCTTGGAGACAGCAAAACTACTGTACATCTGTAACAAAATGATGGTCAGCAGCTGCGCAAATGTAAATAGTTATTATTTATCTGTGGCTACTGTACTGTCCTTCAAACACATTTAGGATTGTTTTACACTTCTTCACTGTTTCATTGTGGTTAATGATGTCTCTTTGCCATTTTAGAAATAATAAATTATTGATACAATGTTGTTTACATGCTACTACTGGGGTTATGAGTTCAATTCCCAACCATGGCCTTATCTGTGTGGAGTTTGTATGTTCTCCCCGTGTTTGTGTGGGTTTCCTCCGGGTGCTCCGGTTTCCTCCCACACTCCAAAAACATACTGGTAGGTTAATTGGCTGTTATCAAAATTGACCCTAGTCTCTCTATCTCTCTGTCTGTCTGTGTATGTTAGGGAATTTAGACTGTAAGCTCGAATGGAGCAGGGACTGATGTGAATTGAGTTCCTGTACAGAGCTGCGGAATTAGTGGCACTGTATAAATAACTGATGATGATGATGATGATCCTGACAACCGGCAGTCTTCATACATACACATAACATTAGTTGTTAAGTTCGGGGAGACATAGCAACAGGATCACTGGAATATGTGTCATTGGTAGAATATTTCCAACATTCTGAAAATAAGCAACAAAACAATTTAAAATAATGAAAACATTTGAAAAATGCTAAATATGGCTATATAGTGTTTCTGGATTTCTTACTTGGTTCGGTGGCTTTATTTACATTATTACCTAGTTATAAATAACGAGACTTTAGCCTGTCCAGTCCGATTCAAAGAGAATATTCGACAGATCAGAATTGAACTTTCAGATTTACTGATTTGGACTGGACGGTTTGTATGATCCGTATCTGTGAATCGCTATCCGAGCTCTGACTTCAGGTAAAGAAATGGGTCCTAGCAGATGGGCTTCCTTCCTAATTTCTAGGGGTGTTGTCAAAAAATGTGGTAATCCCTTTTAAGTAGAAGGAATAGAATCTTATCTCTCATGACTGTTTGTGTCCTTGAAACAGTGTCCAATAAAATGGAGCACACATTCTTGGGCAATTATGAACGTCTGGATTGTAGATGACAATTTATCATGTTTTCTGCACTGCAAGGGTTACCCACGCAGCCACTTATTAGTTGGTATACCGAACAAAGGACGAGTTCAGAGAAAGGGGAATCAACTCCGGAAAATAAATTGTTTTTAATATACTGGGAGCACTTTATCTCTGGCATGAGCTGCGCTCCCAGCTTTTATTTTCATTGTTGTTACAGGTTTTTGAACAGTGTCATTAACCCATTACTGACTGGTGTGACCTTCTCCGAAACCAAGATAAAGACTTTTCTCAGACTGTATGTCACAATAACTTATCTTTAGCCGTAAATGTTTGGAAAGAATACACGTGTAACACTGAGCACATGCACATAATATTGTTTATAGACTGTTATATTTCAAAATGTTTTTTAGCCACTTTTTTGCCCTGCGAAAATCTGAATTTTGTGTTTAACCCTTTTGCCCCAAAATGTAGATTAAGTTTTAACCATGTAACTACTATTGGACTATCAAAGGAACATAATGATCATAAATGTTCCCTTATGTTAAAGGCACAATGATCCTATGTTACATTCCTTTTGTGGAAATATGTTTTTTTGGGGAAATATTAAGAGATGAATATATAATAATGTTCATGCTGCATAATTTTACTTAGCTTTTATAAAGTCTGCATGAGCTAGAGAGCCATTATTTTCATCTCCAATCATAACTGCAGAAGAATGTATGTTTGATTTTATTGAATACTGTTTCAAGCCATTGTTTTCATATTTTTTAATTTATCCACTCACTCCCTGACAGTACAATAATGTGTAGGTGTGGCCTATGGTCAGAAGGGGAGGGGGAGGTCTCCACTGATTGGTGAGTGTTGCATGACATCACTGGTCCTAATGACAGAAAAGGCATAAAGGAGGTAGACACAGAACTCCTAACGTTGCTATCTGTACAGAGAGATAGAATAGATATTTGTATAATGTATTGACTATTAAGACATATGAATATATCTACTTTGGTAAGATGCTGAGCCTGTTCAGAAAATTAAGTCGCAATTTAAAGCCTGCAGGTGAAAAACTTTTGAAACTGTCAAAACACAGAGTTTAGCACACCACCTACTGGTGTTTACAATGAAATGCACCTTCATAAACATAGCAAAATACTTATTTTTTACCCCACATCATCATCATCATCACCGTTTATTTATATAGCGCCACTGATTCCACAGCGCTGTACAGAGAACTCACTCACATCAGTCCCTGCCCCATTGGAGCTTACAGTCTAAATTCCCTAACACGCACACACACTCACACACACACACACACACACACACGGGCAATAGAATGCAGCTGCTCCAATAGTAAAGCTCTACATGACATATTTAAAAGTATAACTTATATTTTTTACTAAACCAGACAATTTAATGTCTCTTCCTAATTAGTGCTTTAAACCTATCAAATGTCATCACAAGAAAGTGCTAAAAGTGTTATTTGATTGAACGGCGAACTAAACATGAAGATAGGGATTTGTGTAACTCTGCAATCATCAAGCATTTCACTAGGAACAATTTTACATATGGCGGGTGAAAGATCCCCACTAACGCCACTACAAGGAAATGGCAAAAACGAACATTCAGAAAAGTCAATAGATCGAGTCATCTTTATTATATAATATAATATCACACGCATGTAGAAAAGGTCATATCTGGAAAGACAATAATGGTGAAACTTCAAATGACTGTTTGTAGCAACACTGACACAGCATGTACTGAATGCCTTTCTGTACACATTGTAATATCAATGTATTTCTTCATAAGTCCATTAGATAAAGCTTGGTATATCAGGTTATATAGCGATGAACGGTGGATTAGTGGTTAGCACTTCTGACTCACAGCACTAAGGTCATGAGTTTGATTCCCGACCATGGTCTTATCTGTGTGGAGTTTGTATGTTCTCCCTGTGTTTGCGTGGGTTTCCTCCGGGTGCTCTGGTTTTCTCCCACACTCCAAAAACATACTAGTAAGATAATAGGCCACTATTAAATTGACCTTAGTCTCTCTTGGTGTGTGTATTATAGGGAATTTAGACTGTAAGCTCCAATGGGGCATCCAATCTGTTATAATTAGATTTAAATATATTGCAAATAGTCTGTATACTGTATTGCTATTACAACTATTAATCAGTCTTCTTGTGTCTTAAAAATAAATTAGGTACTATATAAAAGTGTTAAACAGTTCAGTTATTACAATTCCGCAGCAATAATCTACATGCAGATCTGTGCACATAAAACATTTAGTACTTTAGTGTTGAGCACCTCACAGTATATATTAGTAAATGTAACTTTGGGGTTCAGTTTCATTAAACAAAGTAATAAACTTCACTGTATAGAAATGAACAGTTTCTGGGTACACTGGACAAGTTCAGTTTTGGATGGCCACGTATAATGACATGGATATAAAGTAGCTTTAATGTGACTAAAGTTAGGATTCTCTATTAAAACGTGCCTTACTATTTACATCTGTCTGCAAGTGTAACATTTGCAAAAAGTGTTTTTATTATACAAAAAAAAATTCTACATGGCGAATTGGTAACCACTATACCCAATGGCGGGTGTATGGCTATATCCAGACAAACACTTTTATAGAGCGTATTTCAGATATGCTCCTCATATGTTCTTCTATCATGTCTCCATTCTCTCTAATGGGGTTCTAAAGAAAAATGCTTAGAAATGTGTATATTCTTTGGAACGCTCAGGACTCACTTAGAATGTTCCTGCACGTGACGACAAAAGCCCCCAGAACATTAGTCTTATTATTTACCATTAAAAGTAGGTCCATCTGGACGTAGACTACCTCTGTTTAAACATGGAAAAAGAAAATATTTTGCAGAAGAAACAATTTGATATTTTTTGGCTGGATGAGTAACCAACTACCTTCTGTGGTTTGGTTGATTTAGCATTACATTTATCAGTCTGCCCCATTTGTATCTCACACAATAACACAGATGTTGTCACTTAATCTTTGCACCCTAATGCATCATGTGTTTACCGCTGACTGGCGGCAGCCGCCCCTGCAGGTGGGATTATGTTCTTACAGGTGGTCTCGGGAGCAGAGTTGCTGCCTGCAGGACAATTGCTGCAATCATGTCAAATTGATTTTCAAAAATCTCATTTGTTGTCAAAGACATTTAACCCTTTGCCAGCAGATAGAGCTGAAACCTGTTTAAATCCCCAATATATATATATATATATATATATATATATATAGTGTGTGTGTGTAAAGCTACTAATGATATTTAAACATTTACACTGACATTCTAGGAGCGTGCAGGTCCCTGTCGGTCTGTAGGGTGGTGTAGGTACATATTCCCCCTGACATCTTCCTCTGTAGATCCACATTCCACCACATCCTCTTCTCCCAGGATGCGGTTGGTAGTTCTGTAAACAAGTGCCCCTGCACTTACAGGTTTAGTAACAAATGAAAGTTGAATGTGGGTGGACAGGCACAATGACATTGATAAATGGCACCAAACCATCTTCCTGATGAAATAATGCATCACTTTTATTCCATCTCTTCCTCCTACACAGCACTTAGTTACATGAATCCCAGTAACATTACATCAGTCGATGGGCCCACACACTCAAATCCTGGGATTGTCACTCTGTCTCGGTCGTATCATGGTTTCTTCTGTTGTTCTGGTTTCACCCTCTTTAGCCCACAAGTCACTCCCAGACGGACAAGCCTAACGCACATGGTTCTCTCTGGATGCCTACGGGAGCACTCACTGACAAGTCAGGCTGACAGAACCTGGTTAGGCTGTACCCCAATACTGTGCTGCACACAGAGTATCACTGATACCTCTCTGCATCTCGCTGTAGTCCACAGCTTCACTCTCAGGCTCATGCTCTAATACGATACTGGTTACGGCTAAGTCTACGATACTCTCTCTCAGTATGGACTCTGCAGCCATCAATCTCCCTAGCCTCTGCCTTGTATCGGAAGGGTATTGGGCAGGAAGGGTCTAGCACCGGAGAAAAGTTTTTGTTATTTTGTTTTTTAATCTCTTTATTTATAGAAATCAACAAGTAGGTGAATACAATAAACAGAGCTGAAAAATATAAGCTCACAATTGATCAACCTTCTGGCAATAACAGAAACATGGCTCATGCAATCAGACACTGCCTCACCTGCAGCACTTTCACATGGTGGCCTCCAACTCACCCACACCTCCAGACCTGAAGGCAGACAAGGAGGTGGGGTTGGACTACTTCTCTCCCCACAGTGCACGTTTACAGTTCTACCAAATGTTCCATCACTCACGTTCACATCTTTTGAAGTACATGCTATTCGCATTTTTAATCCACTCTCTCTACGTGTTGCAGTGATCTATCATCCCCCTGGAACACACCAACAATTTATTGAGGATTTCTCTGCATGGCTCCCTCACTTCTTATCTTCACACATCCCCACCATCATCATGGGTGATTTCAACATCCCCATTGATAACCCACCTTCCAAAGCTGCTTCCAAGCTACTCTCTCTAACCTCCTCACTTGACCTCTCCCAGTGGATTGAATCATCTACTCATAAGGATGGCCACTGACTTGATCTTGTTTTCTCTAGACTATGCTCAGTTTCTAATTTGCTTAACACACCCTTCCCCCTCTCGGATCATCACCTTGTCAGCTACTCACTCACCCCCACTGCTCTAACCTCTCTACTGTCTAACTCTACCAAGCCTCCTCATACCTGCAGAAATCTGAATTCTATTAATCTTCAACAATTTTCCACCTCTCTTCAACACCTCTCCCCTATCTCTACATTCTCATCCCCTGAGATGGCAGTACCCCATTTTCACCAAACCTTAGCAACGGCCCTTGATCAAGTGGCTCCAGCGACACTACATACTACACGTCGACTTCGATGTCAACCATGGCACACTAAAGCAACATGAAATCTTCAAAAACTGTCCCGTAAAGCAGAACGTCACTGGCGTAAATCTCGCACCTCTAATGACTTCTTCACATATACTTCTGTCTACCACTCCTATTGAAATGCTCTGGACACTGCAAAACAAACATACTTCCAATCTCTTATCTATGCTCAGGCTTCTAACCCCAAACACCTTTTCAATACATTTAAATATCTTCTCAATCCTCCCACCCCGAACCCTCCATCTACTATCAGTGCTCAGGATCTTGCTTCCTAGTTCAAGGACAAGATTGACAAGATCAGACTAGAAATGGTATCCTCTTCCTCGACAAGCAATCAGCTCAATTCCTTCCCACTACCCTCTGACACCCTCTCTTCATTTGACCGCACAAATGAAGAGGAAATTTCTACGCTCTTCTTATCTTCCTACTCTACCCCCTGTACTCTTGATCCTATTCCCTCACAAATTGGTAGATCCCTGTCTTCTGTGCTCATTTCACCTCTAACTCAAATCTGTAATCTCTCGCTCTCTACTGACATCTTTCCATCACTATACAAGCATGCAGTGATTACTCCTATTCTAAAAAAACAAGATTCCGACCCAAACTCTCTATCAAATTACCGTCCCATCTCTCAGCTGCCGTGCCCCTCCAAGCTTCTGGAGAGACTTGCCTACACTCGCCTCACACGCTTTCTTTCCGCTAACAACCTGTTGGATCCTCTTCAGTCTGGCTTTCGTTCTCAACACTCCACAGAGACTGCGTTGACCAAGGTTGTCAATGATCTGATCACTGCTAAAACTGAACACCATTACTCTCTCCTAATTCTCCTGGATCTCTCGGCTGCATTTGACACCGTTGACCACTCTCTTCTCCTACAAACGCTGCAATCCCTAGGTCTTCAAGACACTGTTCTATCCTGGTTCTCATCCTACATTTCTAATCGCTCTTTCACTGTTAATTTCTCTGGAGCCACCTCTGCTCCGCTTCCCCTATCCGTTGGAGTACCACAAGGCTCAGTGCTAGGTCCTCTGCTGTTCTCTATCTATACCGCTTCTCTTGGAAATCTAATAAGTTCCTTTGGCTTTCAGTATCATCTCTATGCGGATGATACCCAAATCTATCTATCCTCTCCTGATCTCTCGACATCTGTGTTGTCCCGTGTAACTGACTGTCTTTCTGCCATTTCATCTTGGATGTCCTCTCGCCGACTCAAACTTAATCTTTCCAAAACAGAGTTAATAATATTCCCACCCACCAACAAGAGCATACCTGACATTTCTATCTCTGTTGATAACATGACCATAAATCCAACCCCACAAGCTCGCTGCCTAGGTGTAATCCTTGACTCACACCTATCCTTTGTTCCCCACATTGACTCTATATCTAAATCCTGCTACATACATCTAAAGAACATTTCCAGAATTCGCACATATCTCACGCAAGACACTGCAAAAACCTTAATTCATGCACTCATCATCTCCCGCATTGACTATTGCAATTCCCTCCTTACTGGTCTTCCCAAAAACAGACTCAAACCTCTACAATCTATTTTGCACGCTGCGGCAAGACTGATTTTCCTTGCAAATCGTTCTTCCTCTGTTGAATCACTCTGTATGTCTCTACACTGGCTGCCTGTTTTGTACCGAATCCAATATAAAATACTTTTACTAACCTACAAGGCCATCAACAAAGCTGCACCAACATACATCTCCTCTCTTGTCTCAAAATATCTCCCAACTCGGCAACTCCGTTCTACACAAGATCTGCGTCTCTCATCCACCCTCATTACATACTCCCATTCCCGGTTACAGGACTTTTTTCGGGTTGCACCCACTCTATGGAATTCTCTCCCTCGCACAGTAAGACTCTCCTCTGGTCTACAAGCTTTCAAGCCTACCTCTTCAGACAAGCTTATAATATTCCTCAGCCACCCTCTTAACCTCGCTACCTTTAGCCTTTTACACAATTTCACACAAGACAACTACCCCCTGACCAACATTGTTGTGTGACGGGTTCATTTAGCTTATGAGTCACCTTACCTTTGCAGTCTGGCTGGGCCAAAATGCAAAATGTATACTTAACCTCATGTGTCAATCTCCCATTGTCCCATAGATTGTAAGCTTGCGAGCAGGGCCTTCTCACCTGTCTGTTTTACCCAGTTTGTTTATTAGTTTATTATGTTTGTCCCCAATTGTAAAGCGCTACGGAATATGTTGGCGCTATATAAATAAATGATGATGATGATGATCATTGCAGAAGAACAGCAAACTGGAACAAGCTTTTAAATCAAAAGCAAAGGGTTTAGACTGAAAGATGAAGTAGTCTGAGTCCGAGATTGAAGTCAGGTTAGGTTTATCTGAAACCAAGCTGTTGTGGTAGTCAAAGATTTTTCCTGGGCACTGGGACATTATGTGATCCCACCGCTACATTCCAACCTGCTCCAAAAGTAGTTCCATTCATGCCACATCACCCGGAGGCATCACACCAGCCCAGTCATCCGAAAGGCATGTTACATAAGAACTTAATATCTATTACTAAATTTAAAAAAGAATTAGGAAAGGGAGTAGGTGGGTGAAGATATATCAGATGGGATGAAGATGTATAGATGAAGTTGTGATTGGGAGATGGGTGAAGATAGAGCTGATACATTTATGAGTGGGAGAGGAAATAAAGAAATATATAGCCAGTAAAGATCCAGTAAAGGGGCCCATAGATCTTTGGTACTATGATATAATAGTACCTACGGCTGAAGCAGGAGGACAGCGAGCATTGGGTTCTCCTGCAAAAGCAATAACCAACATCATGCTTTGTTGCTAGGCTGAGTTGGCCACTTTATAACAGGGAGACTCGTACTGTGGGATCCCCCCGGCTTAATGTGAACCAGCCCTAGCTTAATCCGTGCAGGGCTAAAACCCCTATGGGAATTGTACCCACAGATCCTGATGAATTGGTAGGCTGAATATTGACCCAAAATAGCTACCTTCACTGTGTGTAGGTGACAGGTCCTGGTCATAATAGGTTCAGGACAGCCCAGTTTTGGGAATTTTCAACTTGCTATGGTGATTTCCCAAGAATTAATACTTGATACTCTTGAATTACATTATCGGAGTAGAATCCTATAATTGTTTTTTTGTATTTGGCACCCAAAAGTCAAAACAAAAGGTTGATTGTAATGGAGCGAGCAAACTCCATGTCGTACGGCTGGCCTGCTTTCTGTTACAAATATATATCTGATTCTCAGACACCTTGTTGGTGAACAATGATAAGTGGGGAAAAAATGAACTATGTTCCTGAAAATATTTTATTACAGGAACTCAATTTATGGTTAATCACTGCTGAACCAGCACTTGATAGAGCACCGGCAAGCGTATATGTGAGGTAACACAATATTAGATCACATGTGCGGGTACAGCCACTTGACAGCAAGCTGGGGATCTCTTTAACACTTTAGCACCTGACTGCTTATCTGTCATGTGTAATCACCATCATCAGCGGCCTCAGGGAGCAGATCATTTGTCTGCATTTTTTGGGACGAAAGGTGACACAGAGAGCAGAAAAAAAACATGAGCAGGGGAAGAGAGGTTGGGTGTTCTTGGGGGTATTTAAATACAAAACTGACAGGGGAAGCGGGATTGGAACTATTAACCAAATGCTTCAAAGCTGTACTAAGTACTCAAATAATATATACAGTAACTCTCTAGATCCAGTAAAGGGGCCCATAGATCTTTGGTACTATAATAGGGGTAGCATGGAGACACAGCAGCATTGCTATCACACAATGGGACTTTAGGTTCAATTCCAACCAGGGTGCTACCTGCGTGGAGTTTATATGTTCTCCCTGTGTTTGCATTGGTGTCCAAAAACTCACTGATTAGTTAATTGATTTAAGTAAATAGGCTCTGGTATGAGTATGTATGGCTGTGGTAGGGATTAGATTGTAAGGGACTGATAAATACAGCATAATACAGCATTCCCTAATGTTTAGTTTGTCAACTCTGTAGATCCCCAAAGCTCCTTCAGGAGTAACTTCCAACTGTCCCGATTTGAGGGCTCTATCCGGCTCTGTGCCTTGTTCACCACTGCACAGCACAGCAGCAGTGAGCAGGTGCCGGAAAAGCATCGAGCAGACCTTTGTTACAATTCCGCCAACGTTAAATTTATATATGGGAGTTAAATTTAAATATGCATTTAAGAGTACACCTACGTGTCTGAGAACCTGTTAAGGTGAAAGGGAATGTTAGTCTTGAATATATATTTTAGTTGGCGTGCCCTCTCCCCTCCTCCATCTGAAAGTAGTTAGACAACATATAGCTGATTTTACGAGACATCAGAAAAGCCAACGATGGAAGTAAGCATACCAAAATATAGCAACATAAAATAAGCCAAAATGCTAAGTAGTAGCAGGAAAACATAATATTAACCAAGGAATTGTGCCCATCACTATGCTAGTGCGAGTGAATATCTAAATCAAAACCCACAAACTAACCATAGACAAACATGAATCTTAACATATTTCTATTACTCATTTATGTTAAAAAAATAGTCTAAGTTATCAGTACATGTACAGTATTGTTGTATCGTTATAGTGTGAATATCACTGTTTACTTGGTAGGAAAGGATCTGAGTTTTTATGACAAAACAAAGGCTCCTTCCCACCCTTTTACTGGGGTAAAGGAAGGTAGAGAAATGTGATCTTATCTTGTGGCCACACAAGTCTAAGCTGAGAGAACTACTGAAGGTGAATTTACAGAAATACTGCTAAAAACGCTATTTGTTAAAGTGATTTTTAGGTTGGTTTGCTAATAAATGTGTTAACTTTAAATTGATCATAAGTCACCAATTTTTCAAACCTCTCCCAAAAAATTGTTAGACATCTCAAAATGACTGCAATCATTGGTTTCTTTGGTGTATCAGACAGGGGGAATATAAAAGGGATTGATTAGAAAAGTTCACTGGTTTGAGGCAAAACTTTGAGGCAAAACTTTTATGTAAATATTTATCAGCTCCAATGACAGAGAGCCTGGGCTGGTTTAAACTAAAAAAGGAAGACCAACGAATCTGGGTTACCCCTGTCATACCAAAACCCAGCCTGAGACTGGTCAACGCAGGGTTGCTGCCTCAATGGTGGTGGGACTTCAAAAAACAACATGCCCAACCCCCATCAGGGAATACCAACCCTGCTTGGCAAAGTGGTATTTAGGTTCCTAACTCCATCATACAGAATTTTAAAATAAACTTTAATTGAAAGAAAACATTCCCTATTCCTTTTTGCTAATTTTTTAAATAAAAAATATAATCTTAATTCTAGATCTGTTGTAGTACAATGGGAAATATAAAGAAAATCTTCTGTTCTTCTTTCTTCTGTCTTAAGTCGTCATTGTCCAAGTGGTAAAAAGTAGAAAATTCCACCTACAGTATGAAGCCTGATATAATCCCTAGCCCTGGCCGCCACCTAAATGATCCACGCCAGGAATCACCTTTGCCATTCAGAAGCAGTTACCCACGCTGCCCAATTGCTACACATCAATACAGACTAATTGCATCTTTATTTACGTGGTAAAAAACAATTAACAATGCTCTGGAGCTTCATGCAGATTTGCCCATTCATTTGCGTCGATCCTTTTCTCTCAATGGGGTTTCTATATGTAGCCCACATACTGGAGACACCATTGAAATGCATTGACTATTGAAACGAATGGGAAAAGCTCTGACATTTTTAGAACATCAGTGACAAATCATATTTTTTAATTCGGCCAAAATCGCATGCATTTGAAAAAAAAAAATCCCTTTTTGGCACATTAAGGATTTGGGACAATGAAGTATTGTCATTTTTGGAGTTATTTTGATTAAACAAAAAGTGGAAAATGACGTTAAGTAAATTCTTCCTTTAATAAAGTTCTCAACGAGACTTTATAACAGCTCTGACAGTACACTGATAAATAAGTTCCGTTTTTTTATTTATTTAATTTTGGTTAATTTAATTCTCCTTGTTCAGTTATCAAGTAACATCCTTGGTATTATAGTATTGCAGTATTTCTTCCAACTTCAGGGCTAACTCACTCCTGCAGGTCATTGCACAGCACATTTAAGTACATTGGGCCTGATACAGGGGTAGATTTACTAAAGCTTCTAAAAAGGAATTGAGGAGGTGTTTCCCATAGCAACCAATCAGATTCTAGCTATCATTCATCTTGTACGTTCTAGAAACGGATAGCTAGAATCTGATTGGTTGCTATGGGCAACACCTCCGCTTTTCCTTTGTAGAAGCTTTAGTAAATTTATCCCACAGAGTCTAACGTAAAAATGCATCTATACACTTACCTTGGTAGGGCTGTATTTGGAGTTGCGTGCTTTTTAAGATACATGCAACTTTAAATCAATCAAGCGTTTTGATTCCTCCAGCGCAAAGATGCAGCTGTCAATCATCGTCACCAATTTGGAAACTTGCATCAGGCTTGTGCCAAGTTTGCCATATGTGTTTAAGTCATTTACCAGTTTATGAATCACTTTACATAACGGATCTATTTTGGGATTCCACATTGACTTTGAATATGACTTTGTGATAATGATTATTATTTATTGGCTTGTACGCTCCCTCCTGAGGCTTGTACTAAATACATTGCTTTATCTTTCACCTGTGCCATCTAGTTATATAATTCGATAACATGGTTTATTTTCATTTACCTGGGCTCTGCATTAGACTGTATCCAGTGAGAAACTTTGTGTAATATTACAGGACAACAAAAATAACTAACGCTAACTGATATAACGACATGGACAGAGGTTGACAAGTACGGTAATGTACTCAGTATAACTGCTGGTGGCCTCGTAGAAACCAATAAAAATTAAAGTCATCTGAAGGCGGCAACCCCCTCTACCGTAATTTAATTCTGATACGGTCATATAAGCGAAACAATTGCTGGACTCCTTTTCAGTGCTGAGTTTGACATTGCAGACAAGAGAAAATATTGGTTTGTCTTTATATACTTTACTAATATTATTGCACTGCTCCCAAATAACACAGTGTACTGTCCGCTTTGTTGTGCTTTCCCCCTTCACAGACGAGAGATGGGGTGTTGTCTCAGGGTGAGGAGGGAAGGAGGCAGCGGGGGGTGCTGTTTCTCCGGCCGCAGAGATCGGAGGTCCCTTGGCAGGTTACTCGATAGTAAAACATTGGGCAGCTTGTAAAGAACATTGAGTCAGATCATTGTAACAAGCAGTGCTTTGTATGACAGTTTTAAGCTAAACTCCTCTCACAGCTTTACTAGCAGGGATCTCATTCTCTCCTTCACTTATTTTCTCCCTTTATTTTACTCATCTGGCAGGGCAGTTGGCAGCCCCTTGGTGATGGACCCTAACAGCATCTGCAGGAAAACCAAGCGCCTGGCTGGCAAGCAGGCGGAGCTGTGCCAGACGGAACCAGAGATCGTTAGTGAGGTGGCTAAGGGTGCCAAAATGGGAGTACGCGAGTGTCAGTACCAGTTCAGGTCAAGGCGGTGGAACTGCACCAGTCACAACAAGTACTTTGGAAAGATCCTTCAGCAAGGTAACCGCATGTCATGATTCCAGGAGGTGTCAGCTATAAAGATTAGCAACTGCCTTGTACAATGTTAATTACTAGCAGCAAGACATATTTCAACATTATTTATATGGGATTTGATGTGGCCCCGAGCTAGAATAACTCACTATTTCTGGAAGTGCTTTTTTTGTTACATATTCATACTATTATCGTAATTAAATACTAGAATAGTCGGTGATGACATGAGATTTCTTGGTAAGATAAAATTTGTTGAGATAAACAAAATGTCATCACAAGCAGAGAGGGGTGGAAAGATTAACGTTGGCTTGCAGTGATTTTTTTTCATATATTTTATTAGTTCAGCAAAGCAACTACTATATAAAGGCATCAAATAACTGAAAACAACTAAGTAATATATAGCAGTTATAGAGGCCTAACTGTCAACAGGACAATTCGTTTGTAATCTTTCTATATCAGCAGGGGTGTTCTTAACACTTAGAGCTAGATTTACTAAGCTGCGGGTTTGAAAAAGTGGGGATGTTGCCTATAGCAACCAATCATATTCTAGCTTTCATTCATTTAGTGCTTTCTACAAAATGACAGCTAGAATCTGATTGGTTGCTATTGGCAACATCCCCACTTTTTCAAACCCGCAGCTTAGCAAATCTAGCCCTTAGGCTGCAACCCCCTTGCCCCAGAGGAGCACTACCCACACAATGGACCCTCCCTAAACTTCCTCCTAGAGTGACTGTATTTGCAGCTTGAGAGTAGGTATTGGCGAATGAATAAACTTTCTCTCCCTTTATGGCACTTGGATTCATGATGTCAGTTACTGTGCTGTTAATACAGTGAGTGCAGGAGGAAGCGCAGAAGATTGATGTAAATAACAGATGGCGTTTTCTCCTGCAGTGACTATGTTATCAACACTGCCACTGACACAAGTAAAGT
Source organism: Mixophyes fleayi (assembly GCF_038048845.1). Lineage (NCBI taxonomy): Eukaryota > Metazoa > Chordata > Amphibia > Anura > Limnodynastidae > Mixophyes > Mixophyes fleayi. Next base: position 145,983,372 of record NC_134408.1, on the reverse strand, counting down.
AGGAACTGGAGAGGGAATATGCTTCCTATAACTATGCTGTCTGTTTCTGCACTATGAGTGCAGGAGGAAGTGCAGGTGATTGGTGTAAATATCAGATTGTATTTCCTCCTGCAGTGACTGTATTAGCAACACTGCCACTGACAGCACAAGTAGAGTAGGAACTGGAGAGGAAATATACTTACATATAGCCAAGCTGTCTGTTATTGCACTGTGAATGCAGAAAGAAGAGCAGGTGACTGGTATATGTATTAGATTGTGTTTCCTCCTGCAGTGACTTTATTATTGCCACTGATAGCACATGTAGAGTTGGTATTGAGGAGGGATATGCTTCCTCTCCCTCCTGGTTCCTATAATCATGCTGTTGGTTACCGCACTTGGAGAAATATTCAATTATGATTCCGGTCCGCGGGATTGTACCGGAACGGGCCGCAAACGTAATCCACGGTACCGCAATAACGTGGATTTTCGTTCGCAGCCCATAGGGTTGTGTACAAAAATCTGCGTTATTGCAGTACCATATTACCGGCAATAGTGCGCACTTTCCACTGTAACGTGCGTTGCCGCGGACCGGAACCCTAATTGAATATGCCCTTTAGAGTGCAGGAGGAAGCACAGGTGATTGGTATAAGGATTGTCCCATACTTCTTCCTTTTGCAATAATTGATTCCGGAGCATTGCGGACAATGTAAGAGCCACGTCTTTGCCACCTTGATAATCGTGAAATCTGCTATGAGGTTGTCACCTTGTCTAAAGTTAGAAATTTGACAGGCAAGTTCTGCTTGTGAGCACTACTGCTGCAGTATCTTCACATGGCTGGTGGCTCTCTGGTAACAGCCCCTTGGGCACGATGGGCCTGATGTGGATGGAGATGAACCTACGCCAGTTTGTGTAGCATAAATTAAGGAATTTTGCACTGTGCACGCCCACAAAGACAGCGCACATATTTGCAAATCTGACACTTTCGCCTCCTTATAACTAATGAGGCAGGATGGGGGTGGGAAGGGGAGGTCTAACATGGGTCGAGTACAGTAAGGACAGTTGCGCAAAAGCGGCTGAGGCAGACCAGCAGAGAGACGCGTGTATGCCTGGCAGGATTTATATCGTTAGCACCTGTTAAAGGGCAGGGGCAAATTCACTGCTGGACATCATAGATGCTTCCCTCAATGACTAGTCACAGAAAGACTGAAGCCAAGCGTTGAATGCTTTTCATTCTATGAAATAGGAACATCTGCCCCCACCAATATTTAATAATAACTAAGCCATTTATGACAGAGAGGGAGTGGCAGTGTTTTATAGATGATGTTTTTCTAAATATTAGTCTATGTAGCAATAACTTTACATTGCAAATAGGTTTTTAGTCAGCCTGTACTGTTAGATTTTCTAAAACAGTTTGACAGGTTTTCTTTAACAATATTGGTAAATCTGGATATGATCAAGTCCTATAAGTAATGATGTACCAGCATTTATCCAACATTATACCATTCACAAAGGGAAACACATCATTCCACCCATCCTGAGTGCAGCTTCAGGGGCAAATGCAGGATTTGTAGAGGGGGGTTTCCACACCATGCCGCCAGTGGGCGTGACCAGCATGCATGGGGGCGTAGCTATAATTTTAGACAGTGCTTGGCTGCTCTCCAACTCTTCCTATCCCCATAATATACATAGGCAATGCTGCATGCACTACTGTTAGGTGCACACAGCTCTCCCTTTTCAAGCAGAGCTGTCTGAATCGGGAGCAGGGTCCAGCCACCTCAAATATACAGTGCCCCAGGCTTGGAGGGGGGTTTCCAGGTACTAGAAACCCCCTTTGGTTTACCTATGAGTTTCTCTTATACTAACACCACATTAGATTATGTAACTGCAATCACCATACCTCTACACATTTCAGAATGTAAAAATCGGGTCAGACTTGCCCATATGATGCCCTCCCCCCTTTCCGCCATTTCAGTAAAACGGTCTCCTTTAAACAGCCGTAAATAAGGGCTGTTCCGCTATAACCTGGACTGTTCGGCAGGAATGCAGGGACGGTGCTGCTATTAGGCAAGCTAAGAGCGCCAGCATTACGTGAGCACCTAAAACACAGAAAAAGTGAGATCATGTCACTCATTTAGTATTTTTACTTTTCCTGCCACCCCTGCCGCCCTATGGATTTAAATTAAACACACCCCCTTCTTCATTCACTGACACTAGGGAAGAGGAGATGTGTTAATAATGTAAATTAAACTGAGTGCGTCCTGCATGCTTTTTACCTGTACTGAGGCTTAAGGCTGCTGCTTCTTTGTGTCAGTGATTGGCTAAGAGTGTCGCACATCCCAGCACCGCACTTCCCAGTCTGTCATTGACACAAAGGAGCAGCACGGTTACCCCCCCAGCTCTACCTGCCGCCTTCCCTCCTCCCACATGCTCCACACAAGGTAAGAAGCAGTAGGGGAAAGGGTACTTTGTCCAAATAAGAGGGTATTTCTGGGGCAAGGGGGCAGCTGTCTTTCCTTCATGAGCAAAATCATTATGGTTCTGTGAGATACAACTCTTTTTTAATTAATTTACTTACTGGTAATATGCTACTCTTGCACATGAATCGTTCAAAACAGGAGTGGGATTTATTTAGTAGGTGTCTGAATGGATCCAGAGTGTAATCCACGGTAACGGCTGAAGCCTAAAGATTATTGTGCATAACTGTGTGTGTATCATACTAAAGCAAAATTAACAATGTATTCATATGTTAGACTTCAAATGTTCACTCGATGGGCAGTGTGGTCATGAGGAGGTTCTGGAGATAACTTTTTTCCTATGGGGGCTATTTATCAAGCTTAAAAAACATGCAGAAATGTATATTTCTGCCTGGTTTAGGTTATTTTGCTATTTAAAATTAGCCTAATCCAGGAAATATCAGAGGTATCTCCTGCATTAAGCAAACTACCATAGTTCCCATTATTATGAATTGACCTGTCTTAACCTATTTACCAAGCTCCGTAAAGCTTGACTTGATGGCCGCGCATGCTCAGCGCAAAGGCCAGGTCAGAACCTGGAAGTGATTGGGATCAGCGTACTATAGATTCTTTGCCGCTACAGGTTCCTATCAAAGCTGCTGTTCTGGCTCCGTTGTTCTGGCTAATCAAATATAATAAATAGCCATGCTAATCCATTTCTTATCATTGCAATAGCAATGATAATGAACAAAAGGTGAATGGTCATAAATAGACCCTATGGGGTATATTCACTAAACTGCGGGTTTGGAAAAGTGGAGATGTTGTCTATAGCAACCAATCAGATTCTAGCTGTCATTTATTTAGTGCATTCTACAAAATGACAGGTAGAATCTGATTGGTTGCTATAGGCAACATCTCCACTTTTTCAAACCCGCAGTTTAGTAAATCTAGCCCAATGTCTTGTTTGCCGAGAACAGCAATGTTGTCACCATCTTGGGTACAATTAGGCATGTGTTTAATGAAACCCACATATTATTATTTGTATGTGGTGCAGCGTCTGCACTATGGGACAATTGGAAATCTCGGTTCTTCCCGAGTTTTGTTGTTGATCTGGTAGAAGTTATTTTGCCTGCCGCATCTCTCTTCCCTGCAGGCAGGAATAAGATTATTGCTACATTTTACATAAGTCCTCAGCTTTACTGCTTAGACATGTTCCCCCGGTGTTGTAATGAAGTAATTATGAATGCTCCGAGACAATGTGTGGGTTTAATATAGAAAAAGAATGTTTTCTTGTCTGCCGTGTAATTTACTGTTCCCCTGAGGAAGTGTTATAAGTTAGTCTCTATACCAGCCGTGTGGTGCTCCTCTCTTGTGGTCTCCATCTTCCCTTTGTCCTACATGACATCTTTGTGTTCGGTGGGAGGTAATCATTATAGCTGCGCTTTACTGTCCCAAATGGGTCTATTAAGCAGCACTCAGCCGCCATTTATGAATTAAAAACACTAATTTGGGATTTATGGCTGTCTGACTTGTAAACTCGGTTAAAGTCTTAATTATTGACTTTTGAACTTGGTAGAATTAAAACGTTTTATGAGGTGAAATCATGTCCTTAAAGGATTATGTTATATGCATTTAAAGAAAGACCACCCTGAACTCTAGGGGTTATGTACCCCATAATACTGCCAGTGGAAAATCTAGCTTTTCAGATGTCTGAGGCAAAGAATGAAATTACACCCCCCTTCATCCACTGTACTACCCTAACGCTCATACAGCTTACCATTCATAATATGCTATCAGTAGTAGTAGTGCCCAGTAATATGCACAATAGTATTAATGTCCAGTAATATGCCAACACTAGTAGTTATATACCAGTAATATGCACAGTAGTATTAATGACCAGTAATTATGCCACTAATAGTAATGCTGAGTAACATGCAAGAGGTAGTTGTAGGCAACAGGCTTGCATGTCCCTGTTTTATCTATGTAATGTATTCCCTACTGTAGGGCGCTGCTGAGCACTGAAAAAAAATCTACGATAATAATAATAATGCTCATCAAACCACTAGGTGACCACACATGCTCTGTGGATTGGGGCTCAGAAAATAAATTCTACAAATGAGGTGAAGATGATCACTTGGTACCATTCAGTAGTGATTAGCAATGACTGCACCCAAATCATACCAGGAGACACCCTCACAATATTACGGAACCACCAGAACCCTTCACTATTGGAAACAAGCACTCAAGGCTGTAGCGTCCTTAAGGGTGTTGTCCATTTGTTGACAACATGGTGAAGGATGCTTCATCTAAAAATATCACCTTCCTTCATTGCTCTGTTCATTGCTTCTGCACTTTGTACCACATAACTGGAAAATGAGCATTGCCAAATCTGATGAGCAACCGAACCATGACATTATGCTATTATGGTATGGATATCATCATCATTTATGTATATAGCACCAGCAAATTCCGTAGCCCTTCACAAATAGGAACAAACACGTAATAAATAATACTGGGTAATACAAAGAGGTGAGAAGACCCTGCTTGCAAGCTTACAATTATTATGTCACTATTATGGAGAATGCTTTTCTGACCACTGTTACCCTTTGCGGATGATGTTTCTTCATCAGATTCCAGGCTGATATCTCCTTATACGTTGCTCAGGGAGTGATTGAAAGTCACAGAGGTCTGCTCTTGCAGCCATATTAGTCATAATTATAGAGAGCAAGACACTCCGCTTCTTTAAACATGACTCTGAGATGTTATTTGCTTATTTAAAGCATAAGCTACATTTGTGCGGTGTTTCTATTTTTGTCTACTACCTGTACATTATAAGTGTTAACCTGACATTCCATTGCAGCTGAGTTGCTGTTCTTATATATGATTCGACCAATCCACATAGTGCATTTCTGCAAAGCAAGTCTGCCTAGCTGTCAGTCACTAGCTGCTTCTTTCGTTAGAATAACTCCACCCAAGTTCCTGGAGAGGATGGAAAGACAGCATAGTACACATAAATAATGAACTATAAACACTCCAGTTATTACAGGCATATTATTCAGCTCAGTAATACATGGTCTTCGATAAATAAAGACAAAACTAATATTAATTTTATTAAAGGCGCTTAACAGAATCACACATGTATTGTTTTCTCCTCTTGGGGTATCCTGGAGGGGAGAACCAAGGAGGAAGTGCAGGGGACATGACAACACAGAGTACATGGGATGTTTCCACTCATTTATACTCATGACTACACTTGACCAGAAGTTGGCAAACGTTATGTAGGCAAATTTAAATATATGTTGGATTATATGTTATCTGTTCAACTATTTATTCAATACCGTAGCTGTGTGTAGGTGTCAGATCCACTTTAAGCAGCAAAATAATGAATAATTAACATTAAGCAAAATGCTTATGAACACCCCCCCCCCCCTCTTCATTTTTGGGTCCTACTTAAGAAAAGAGGCCAAGAGGTATCAATACATAAGTACCCTGTGATAATCTGGCACTGGGTTTGGATGCCGCAAGATCTTACTATAGCATTTAAATAGCATAATGGTTCCTGTATTGCAGAGAAACCACTCGCTTTCAACCCACCGCTTCCTCCTCCGCTTCTTACAAAAGTTATAATTCAAGATATATTTAGCAGCTAATACTAAAGGATTTGGCAAAGGTAGTATTTGATTTGGATGACAAAGCAAAGGTAAATTGTATAAAGGAAACATTTTTAGCTGGCATGAAAGATCTAATGAGCAGAGATGTCTGTTGGAGTAGGGCTCCTGCTGCTGCAGGTAAATTATTTGGGCTATACAGTAAGGAGACATTGATTCAAACTTGAGCACCGTACAAATGGGGCATATAGGTTATTTTTCAAAGTGTTCTTTTTCTTTTGTGACGTTTGTAGTAATGTTGCACAGATTCTACGTACGAAGGGCCAAATGGCCAAAGTGCAGCACAAAATTCTCTTTGTTGGCTCTGTGTGCAGCAAATTGCACGAATGCACCTAGATTTCCAGGTAGTAGCGCGAGTCTTCAGAGCACAATGACATTGGTTATTAAGGAGCAGACGTTTGCATTGGCTGCTGAGCACAGTTGGGTGTAGTGAGCGCGTTATTTGCATAGTAAGGAGTAGGCTGATGTGCCCAGTGTTACTAGCAGTGCAAAAACATCATCTCATCTCTTCTTATCTCATTATTGAAATGAGATAAATGTTGGGAGAGGACGGTGGCTGGCAAATTTTAACCTGGAGGGCAAGACTCAGCTCAGCAGCCTATTAGCAATATTTTAAAGGAGAAAAATGTAGGTAGCCCAGTGACCCAGACCAAGGCTGCCCACTATATAGAATCAGTGCAGGACTTTTCACAAATATTCTTCATAGTCCATGTCAATCATACACATAACTTGTCCTACAATACAATAGTATCAATTTGTAATTGACTGTGTACAATAATTAGTGTAAGGATTTTATTTCACAAAAGGCCTCAGGAACATATCGCATATATATTACATCTGTTCTGATCTTAGGAACGTTATGTTAAAAAAAAAGAAATATATTTGAAGGTGTCAAAAGATCGGTTAAACTAGTTATTTTTGGATTCCATCAATTAAATCAGATATGAACATAAAAAATACCTTCATGATAAAGTATGCAAAAAACAAAAAATTAGCGTCGGACACAAATTATTAATTTCAATTGAATGACTTGCGCATATTAACTAAAGCTAAAAAGGAAAAGTGGAGGTGTTACCCATAGCAACCAATTGCGTGGCGAACATATTTTCAAACAAGATGAGCGGCGAATGTGGCTGAATCAGACGTTACATATGGAATGCACATGTGTAATTTAGCAGTAGTATTCCGAGTCTTTAGACATAGGCTAGCTGCATATACGTTGCAATCAGATTCAAGTTGAGCGGAATGAGGCAGCTGTCAGAACTGTGTTGCAATGTTGGATAATATTGAATAATATGTCCGAGATGCGGCACAGTCTGAGATGGGTGGGTGTCTGTACTGATGGAGTGTTGCTGATAAGCAGCTTGTAAGGACAAGCCAATTTGCTACAGGGCCCCTAAATTTCAGGATTAATTCTATGAAGGGGTCAGGTCAGTTTATTGGTGATAACACCAGTTGGCCTATGACAGAATCTGTGAACTTACAGTTTACACACTGCACACTCTTTTCTCCGCTTTCCCCAATTTTAGTCGCATTCAGTGACTGCAGAAGATTTTTCTCTTTCACTGGGGAATTTGATGGACATGAAAAGTGAGTCTCTAAAGTGAGCATGATGGGAATGGAATGTCCCTGACGCCTTCCTATATGTCTGATTCCTGAGTTATATCTTTGCCTAGGGGCACCTGCTGAAGGATCCCTGCAAGACTTCAAACCTTTCAGAGACTCTTCACTGCACGAAAAATACACGGCAGAGACTATGGGTTAGATTTAGCAATTTAGTTCCCAATTGGTTGGTTTTGAGCTCAGATTGTTTCTGAATGTCTTGGAGTATAGGAAGCTGGCTGGAACAGGATTAAAGGATAACTTCACCTTTAGTGGAGCTGTCGCTAATTAAATATGGCCGCAAAGTACAGCAAACAGGGGGGCCATCCCAGGAAACCCCCACTCTAGTACTGAAGTCCTTCTGGTAATGTATACTACAGCTCTACTATGGACGGGTTTGCAGCATCCTCGTTTATCCTGCAACATCTCTGCAGGGAAAACTACCAAGATTTCAAGCATGTGGATTTCGGTGTCATGTAAAGGGAAGTTATCCAGGGGGGAGGGGGGCAAATTTTTTGTATGTGGGAGACATATTTAATTGCTAACAGATACAGTCAGTCTTCTACACAGAAAGAGGCTCACCGCTCTCCGTATGTCATGTGATAGGGGGGGGGAAGGGAGACAGCACTCAGAGGGGCATTCCAAAGCCTCACTGCTCACTACCTCATGTGCCATGTAACTGTGGTTGCCATGGTAGTCCAAAATCATATATCATTAATAGCAGCCTGAAGGAAAAAACCTAGAGTGAAAATGGTAAATACAAAAATGACTCTTATAGCATGCCACAGTGTTTTTTGTTAGAAGACACACCTGTATTTTTCACGAATTTGCTGCTTCAATAAAGAATTTACCAAAGGTGGAGGAGATGATCTGTAAAACTTCCAACCCAGGACGTACTCCTGAAAATTAGGGACAGTTGGCAGCTATGCAAAGGCTGCAGAGTTATAGATTAACTATGTTTGTTCTAGCTTCTAGGAAGGCTCATATCTGGAAAAGGCATGGTGGGAAACAGGACATAACTTGTGGCACTCCTGCATCAGCAGACAGCCCTCTCCTGGGACCACCTTTTAGTGGTTTACAGCTGACCATGTATATTATTCTCTGGGCAGCCAGCAATGCATTAGGACAACCTCAAGATAACAATACACTTCATTTTGCTGAGGTTGTGCACCCTCCCTTGTAAAACTTGTGATACCTCACTAAATCCCTCTACCTCCTGAAACTCCTGATAATTTACGCACTTTCCAATAGAAACGACTGTAGTACTGTGAAAATAAGTGCATTATTGGTGCCACTTATCATTTAATAATCAGTGAATGTTCTTGAGGCCGCCTATAATGCAAACAATACTACATGACATAACACTAACTACATTTAACTTTATATTTTCAATTTTGATTTGACTGTTGTTTGAATTTCACATCAACAATCAGGTGTAGGTAGTGTGGTGCTCCCCAAATGCCATTCGCAATATCAAGCCATGTCCATTGGGAGTTGTAGTTACATGTCTTAGTTATTACAATCTGCATGACTACTGAAAGCGTACACTAAACTATATATATATATATAAAGCTCTACAATAATATATAAGGAGCCTGATTCATCAAGGCATGTATGTGCCAATTTTGAATCACTCTGCGCATGCCCAGAATAGGCAGAAACGTCCGTGAACGCAGCCCTGCTCCATGCGTCTGCGAGCGCAAAGGACACTTACTACAGCCTATGATTTAGGGAAGTGAATTGGAGGAGGAAGGGGCGTTTTTACATAGTCAATGTACAATAAGGGCATGACAAACTCGAGCACATGCAGCCACGTCCGAATGTATGTAAGTTACTTGCTTTTCTGCCGCATCACTTGCGCCAGCCTAATTCCTGATCAGTAGTGATGACCTATGTTTGCAATAATGTACAACTGTAAAATGAATTTTATGCTCAGTAGACGTTAACAACATTCTAATAAATGTGTTTCATGGAAAAAATAAATAACAAAAAATACTTGTTTTTTTCTTAACTGTTTTAACATTAATTCCTTTATTATTATCAGGTAACAAAAATGCAAGATTTTATTTTATTTTCCTGTGCATTCTTTTGTGAATTCATAATCTACATAGGTATTAGAGGCATCCTGCTGCGTCCGCTGTACTAGAGTACAGCATACCTGCCTCTGATTTCAAAAACACACGTATCTTGAAATCCGCGCCTTGATGAATTCGGGTGCGCACAAAGCCTAAATACGGGCGTACAATATTAAACTCGGGTTGCACTCAAAATACATGCCTTGATGAATCAGGCCCAAAGAGTTCACTGTATAGATAATACAATTCAATGTAAGCAACAGAATGCAACATTGTTTCTGTATTGTACCACAGTTTAAATGAATATACAAGTCTAAGTGAAAAATATGTGATGTAATCCTGGTCTCATCAGTTGTCACAAACTTTCATTTCTGTATTTGGATTGATGTGACAGATGCTTTTGTGTCCTCAGGATGGACACTTTGTAATTATTAAGAGATTAAATAAGTATATGATTGACTTTGGATGTATTCTGTTACAACTGGTGTATATTGTGACTCGCAATGTCGTCTATTTGGCAAAACCAAAAACACAAGCTTATGAACAAAAGCCAAGAACGGAAGAGTGATATTGTAACACAAGAAGATACAATTTGCTTCAGAGCCTGTATAAAATATATTATTTCTAGAAGCTGATTTGAACTTGGAGTAAATGGCATGTGAATATTTAGAAAAGTTACTGGGATATAACTAGGATATAATACAGCTAACAATTAATTTTGTTTTCTGTGATCTGATGCCTGCAGATATCCGTGAGACAGCGTTTGTCTACGCAATCACAACCGCTGGGGTGATCCATGCAGTGACACAAGCCTGCAGCATGGGGGAGCTGATGCAGTGTGGTTGTGAGGTGACGCGGAATTGGGGACCTCCTCCGCCTCTTGCGATTGGACCCGGAGTTGATGGCTCTGCCTGGGAGTGGGGAGGCTGTGGAGACGATGTAGAATATGGGTACGAGAAGTCGCGGCAGTTCATGGATGCAAAACGGAAGAAGGGGAAAAGCGACATACGAACGTTGATAGACCTCCATAACAATGAAGCTGGAAGGCTGGTAAGAAACAGTAACTGTAGTAAATATTTTATATACCATGCAGAGAAATTAATAGCTGCAGATAGAGCTGGATAGCTTTCCAACAATGTTTCATATTATGTTAAAACATGTTGGCAGCCTCTGTCTGTGACCTGGGTAACAAGGCAGGCTGGTACATGTAGCACCATAACTTCTGGAGAGTCACAGGCTGCCTAAGTCTAGGTGATTGATCGTGGCCAAGTCTTTATATATATATATATATATATATATATATATATATATACACACACACACACACACACACACCGTATTTCCCCATGTATAAGACGCACCTTTTTTCTAAAAATTTCGGGTCTAAAAATGGGGTGCGTCTTATACAGTGGCAGCGGGGATCCAGGGGGGGGGGGGGGGGAAGCGATTGCAGGTCCGTTCCACTGAGGAGTGTGCCGAGATTGCAGGGGCTTGCTGCCGACGGCTGCACACTATGGGCAGGTCCATTCGGCAGAGACAGGCAGGGAGATTGTACTGGCCGGCTGCTCTGAATCAGATTGCAATCAGAGCAGCCGGCCAGCACACTCTGACAGTAAAGGCACCGACTTTTCCTAGCGCAGAGCAGCACAACCTCTGTCTCTTCCAACCCGCGACCTGCACCAACTGATTGCAATCAGAGCAGCTGGCCAACACACTCTCCCTGCCTGTCTCTGCCGAACGGACCTGCACATAGTGTGCAGCCGCCGGCAGTAAGCCCCTGCAGTCTCAGCACACTTTTTAACAGTATTTTTTTCAAATTTCGTGGCTAATATTAAGGTGCGTCTTATACATGGAAGCGGTCTTATACAAGGGGAAATACGGTATATATATATATATATATATATATATTTATTTTGCAGGGGCAGATTTGATATATATTGACAGATTTAGAGTTAGGAGGGAGTGTGTCCCAGCTCAACTCTAAATTGCAGTGTACTAATTAAGCTGTCCAGTATATTCCCTGCATGCAAAAAAAGGAAAGAAATGCATTTGCACTTCTTGCATCACTACATGGTTTGTCTCATTGCAGACTATCGACTTTAATTAAATATCACTTCTTCCCATGGTTAAAAGTGACAAATCAGTTAGAGTTTAATAAGAGAGTCAAGGGCTTGTAGCTGGTCACTAGCACCCTCATTTTGGGCATCCAAAAGTTTCCCTCCCCTACTTTAAGGTTAGGTTAAAACCTTGTGCCTCCTGTCACGGTAGATGGCTGTTGTATATAGATGGAGTGGAATTTATTGCAGTCATTATCATAGAGACATATTTACCACTTCTCTTCCATTGGGTTGAATGCAGTGGCACACATTTCACTTGTAAACTGGTTCCCATACTTAAAGGACCACCATGAACCATGGTATACAATGCTCCAGTTATTTCATACATGTTATTCAGATCAGCTATACACAGCTTTGATAAAAATGATTTCAAATAGTGGCTTTACTAACATTGCATAATTTTTTTCTGAATACATTAGGGGGCACTGGACCCTTGGGGTATAGAGACTCAAGCATATTTTAGGCACTTAAGAAATCTGAAACTAAGTCAGAACTCCTCCCCCTCTATATCTCCTAGCCTGCCGGGATCAGTTACTTTACTAACAGCCCCACAGGAGAGAGAGAGAGAAAAACAACAGAGCGTAACATATGTTTCCATAGCAACAAATGAAATTAAAAGAGCATAAAGGATGGACTTCCAGTACCATCCACTGGATTCAGAGAAAAGGATTTCATATAAGTTCACTGGAGCCATGGGGACAGTCCAGAGCTGCCTTTACGGGTGGATGCGCTCAGCCAAAACTAGGATATGTGGATATAAAAAATATTGTAAAACGTATGTACAGAAGACCAGGTGACCGCCAGACACAGCTGCTCAACCAAAGCCCGGTGTCTTGCTGCCCAGGAGGCATTAACGAATCTGGTAGAATATGCCCTCACATTTTCTGCAAAAGGTTACCCCACTCCCATATAAGTCTGTCCAATACTGAAGTGACCCACCTAACAATTTTCTGCTTAGACCTTGGCCAACCTCTTTTGCGGGCACCAGAGAGTACCAAAGGATCATCAGTTTTCTGAAACTCTAGAATCCTATTAATATATTTCCTCACAACATGCAACAAAAGAAGAGATCCTTTCTCTGCTGCAGATGGACCAAGCCCTAAAGTCGGAATGACAATAGCCTGATTTAGGTGGACACTAACCTAGGCTGAAAGGAGGGGTTTACAAGACAGAGTCCCAAGCTTCAAAGCTCTTCTTGCTGTAGAAATAGCCAAAAAAAAGGTTGTCTTCCATGTAAGAAATTTCAATTCCACTGACTCCAAAGATTCAAGGGGAGGATGTTGTAAAGCTGTGAAGTTTAAGTCCCAAGGAGCTATAGAAGAAATGTATGAAAGCTACACATGCAACAACCCTGCAAAAGTTCTGTACTTCCGGTGAAAGAGCCAGCTTCTTCTTAAAGATAACCGACAGGACCAAGACCTGATCTATTAAAGCACTTAGTCTCGATCCAGATCCTCCTGCAGAAAGATAAAAGTAAAAGAGCTAACTGAAAAGAAGTGGTAGGAAATCCTTTCATTTTGCATTATAGATATATATCATCTACAACTTATGGTAATTTCTAGCTTTTTAACATATTTTTAAACACAATGTCAAAGAAGCCCAAAGTTTAAGGATTAAGGGTTCAAAAGCCACACTGTTAAAGCCAACTGAGCTAAATCATGATGATGAAACGGATCCTGACTTAGGTCCTGTCATAGAGGAATAGCGGAAGGTGCCATGATGGGCCTGTTGTCAATCTGAGAATGCCCATGCACCACAACCTTCTTGACCAATCTGGAGCCACTGATATCAGGCAAACACCCTTTCTTTTTACATTCTTTAGAACTTATGGAACAGATAAATTAGATGAAGTTTCCATGGCATGATGTGGCGTCCCATGTCCTGCAGTTTAAACAGTCCACCCCGTAGTTTAACCGAGATTCCATCATGTCGACATCTGGATGATCCCATCTGTCCACAATAAGTTTGAACAATGCCTGAACAATTGGATATTTGGTAAATGATTATCCACTCATGTTACTCTAAGGTCTAGGCTTTCACTCACACTTGGTCCTGGAGCATAGGATCCTGCTTTAACAGTTTGTCCAGGTAAGGAATGATAATCACTGTCTTGGATCTCAGAAGAGTGCCCATTACTGCCATAATCTTTATGAATATTCTTGATGCTGTCACCAGGCTGAAAGGTAGAGCACAAAATTAATAATAATGAGACCTGACTGTGAATCTGAGAAGGCATTGATGGCCTTCCATGGGGACATGCAAGCATTGCTGATAGAAACAAAGAATTCTCTCTGCTTTATGTCATTTATGATAGACCTCAGAGACTCTATCTTGAACATGTTCATTGAAATATGGGTGTTTGGGAATTTCAAATTCAAAATGGGACGAAAAAATCCATGTGGTTTTTGAACCAAGAAGAGATTTGATTAGAATCCAAATCCATTCTGCTTTCCTGGGACTGGAATGACAACCCCTGAAGAGACTAAAGAAGGAATGTCCTCTCTGATTTATCTCCAGGAAGACCTGTGGTGAAAATCCGTCTGGGTGGGGACTTCAGGAGATCTATGATGTAACTCCGATCTACTATTCCGTTTACCCAGGTATCAGGAGTGAATCTCTGATCCCTGAAGAGAAGTGAACAGTTTGTCACCACAGGTGCTCTCGGATGGGCAGATTGCCCATCTTGCAGAATGTTTTTTTGAGGGTATGGAAGCTAGTAGTTCACGCTATCATCAAGAGACACTGCATTGGGAATCAGAATAGTTGTAGCCTTCAACAAATATGCTATGGGGGCATCCACTTTGGGAGGATCATCCCATTTTTCAGTACGCTCACTAAGGACAGTGAAGTCTGCATGAAATCTTCCTGTCAGGTTGGACCCACTCCTTTTAGTTGAGGAGTGGAAGGAAATGAAATACTGGTTCTTCTTCCTCTTGAGCAAAGACAAGTCTGGAGTAACAGGCTTCTCACTATCCTTAATAACAAGGGCCTGCTGTATGGTCCACACCAAGTCATCTATATCATGGGGTAAATGTTTCAAAGTAGGTTTTACCTATCAGATTCTAGTTATCATTTGTCTAGTACATTCTAGAGAATGATAGATCGAATCTGATTAGTTGCTATGGGCTACACCTCCACATTTCACTTTTAGTAGGTTTGATCCATTTACCCTCATTGCTCCTAAAGAAGTCTTTGCCCAAGGTCCAAACCATCAGTCATTTTGCCTTCCTCCTTAGAGGAAAACTCAGAGTCTGATCCCTCCCAAGACTGGGCCACTGTAGGGCTCCAGAGAGGAGTTATCTCCAGTTTGCAGTGTTGTGCGGTACATTGTCCACCGATGGCAGTGGCAGTACCAGGTCAGCGGTAGTGAACGCATTTCCATTCCTGAGGCCGTCAATGGAGAGCAGGGGAGGCAGCAGCAGCCGTACTGCACCTCTTTGGCATCATACAGTCTCCCAGAATGTATATGGGCCTCTATACCACAAGGGTCCACTGTCCAACCATATGATGTAAGAGAAATAACAATATTGCACAGGTCAGTTGCAAGCTGCTTACATGTCAAACTAGACAAAGACCAAAAGGTGAAGTGAAAGGTCCATTCACAAACTAAAAGAATTGATAGATATGATTACCAAGTGCCTCCTGCTACTGTTACTTTGAGGATCACTGCTAAATAATTACTTAAGGAGGGAGGACAGGTATAAGGTGGATAAAGATACAGGTAAACTTTAAATGTAATTTAGTATATTTTAGGCATGGTGCTTAAATTCCAGAATAGACCCTTATCCGGAAAACCCTTAGATTGGCCGATTATGCTGCTTGCCCTGAAAGCTGAGTGACATGATCATCCTTCAACTTGGCCACACCAATGGGTTGAGAAACTGGCTGATATCTAGCTGTTCAACTCTCAGGCCAAGCAGACAGATTATTTCCTGATTTTTCTGCAGTCCCGTAAGTGCTGTCCAAAGGTCTTTAGCACTCATCTTAAAATAGCATTTTCCACCATTCCTGATAATGATCCTATGAATTAGGTGGCATCTTGGTCGTTTTGTACCCACGGCCATCACAATATTTCTATATTCTTTGGCCCAAGCATTGTAGACAATACCTGTATTTATAAAAAGAGTAAAATGTTCAATGTTTACTTGATTTTCATCATATTCTTAAGCGCATAAAGCATTACAAAACAATTCAAAGTATACCAAATTTTATTTGGAGGTGAAGCTACATAAAATCTAAAAAGTTAAAATTAAAAAAGAAGTTTTAAGCAGATAAAGGAAAATGATCATTTAATATATTTAAATAGATTTTATACAATTAAACATAACTGAACTTTGCACTTTATTATGTTGTGAAAGAAAAAACATCAACTATATTAATAAGAGACTAAATTCAAGTGATTGTAAATCAGCACAAAGTGAGTATCTTTGGCCATCCGGAATATCTGTTCACAGAAAAATGGTTGATATCATTCCCTTAATAAATATGAAGTTACTGTTTAAATATTGATTTCCAATTAACCAGCTAGTTTTATAAAAATACAGTGATACACTTTTAAGATTTGAGTATTTTCATTGCGTGATGTTATCAATCAGAAATCATATATTTTAAAGTCATATATGGGAATAGTATAGGTACAGAAGTGGAGGTAGGACGTTCCCCACACTTATAACTTATGCCCTGTCGCTCAGGATCAGTAAGGGCAATGGATTTTGGCTGCTTGTTCTAAGACCTGTGGTTTCCTATCCATGATCACAGAAAACTATTTTAATTAAAGAGCCAGAAGAGGCCTTACATGAATCATGAATTAATGAGCGATAGATCGGGGAGGCAGGCAGCCGTGTTGGCCATGCAGAATTCCTGGGGGTGGCGGGTTTTGCCTGCAGGGGGAACGAAGATGCATTCCATGGGAGAAGCATCTAGTTTTATCTCACCAATCTATCTCTCCACCTCCTCCTCTGGCTCTCTCCTCTCGATCTCTCACTCCCTCTGTCTCATCCTGTTCCTGTCTGTTCTCTATTCAGCTAGTTTTATTCTGTCAGTTTACATTTGTAATTGCCATACACTAAAGACTTGAGAAATGAAAGTCACTAAACTCTCAGATATACAGCTTTTTTGAGTAGGTGAAGCACAAATGTCATCATTTGGGGAGGATTTTACCAGGTACAGTGGTATGCCGCAGACTTCAGGAGCTTGCTGCATTCAGCTGCTGAAATGTGGCAACATCACTTGTAGCTAATAAGAAGCCATAAAATCCTGTATCTGTCCCCTGTAATCAGGGGTGGTCCTGAGCATAATGGTATCTCAGGAAACACTCTGGTGCTGCTCACCTGATTACCCCCTGCAGCTTCTCTGACCTCCTGGATGCAGTGTATGTCTGCTATGCAATACCTGATGTTTATCGATATGAAGTGTTATCTGTCTCCTCTCAGGAAATGCTGTTTTAGGAATACTCAGCATGCTGCTGTCTAACAACTGACAGATTGGTTTATTTCCAAAGTGAGTGGTTTGCACAAAAATACTGCTGTTCCAAAATCTCCATTTTGCAACTTTTTTTTTTTAACTCATGAAAGCCTTTCATTTAAGTGGTTTACTATTTTTGAAGGACACATGCAATTTTGAAAGAATACTTGGGAAATAAATCTCTCTACCCTGTACTTGTAGAATCAGGGTTTCCTTCCTCTGCACTGAAGAGATTACCTAAAAGGGCTTCCATTAATACAATCAATTATGAGCACAGTTTCAGGAAATCTACAGTAAGTGTGCCACAGTTGAGTTTGGGCTAACCTAGGGTCTGTATTTAAAAAGTGATTATTCTATGTTGAGTAGCACACATTAATAAGTTCTATACTGTTTTCTGTATATTGTAATTTAATAATGTGTGGGAGATGCTATACTGCTTCCATGGAAATGTGAAATATGAGCAAAATACTCTCATGGAACAGTGCCCCAAGTGGCCAAACTGCAAAATACTAATCAGACTACTGAAATCAATTTTCAATGTTCAGTAGTTATTCATATAGATTTGTTCTTCTATATATCTTAAATCTTTGTTTAAAATATTTTGAAAGTTTTCCTTTAAAGAAAGTCTAGATACGTGTTTGGCACGGTAGACCTAGACCCCCTCCAGGCTGTCGCTTTTTCAGTTTTAGCATTTTCATGTCAATATAATTGTAGGTTTAGGATTGTTTAAACTTGTTTGACTGAAAATACAGTTAGTGTTGCAAATCAACTTTCTACTGTGGCTGATTGAAGTCAGTTATTTCATAGAAGGGGTTAGGTCATTTCAGATACCTGTAAAATGGAAATGGAAGAAATAAATGGAGCCCAGAGTACTTTACTGTTCTACAGGAAGTCTTCCCTCTAAGATATAGAAGTAACAAATAAATATTATACGGGACATTCCGTCTGAATTTTTTTCTTTCTCATTTAATTTTTTACATGCAGGCGGTGAAGAACTACATGAGGACCGAGTGCAAATGTCACGGGCTGTCCGGCTCCTGCACTTTGCGTACATGCTGGAAGAAAATGCCACACTTCAGGGAGGTAGGGGACCGGCTGCTTGAACGATTCAATGGAGCCTTCAAGGTCATGGGAGGAAACGACGGGAAGACGATTATACCTGTTGGTCACAACATCAAGCCCCCTGACAAACAAGATCTCATTTACTCTGCCGACTCCCCAGACTTCTGCCAGGCCAACCGAAAAACAGGCTCCCCAGGGACTCGGGGACGTGTGTGTAACAGCACAGCTCTGGACGTGGGGGGGTGTGACCTGCTCTGTTGCGGCAGGGGGTATCGGGAGGAGACTGTGGTGGTGGAGGAGAGCTGTCTGTGTCGCTTCCACTGGTGTTGCGTTGTAAACTGCAATAAATGCACTGTGAAAAAAGAGCTCAGCATGTGCTTGTGAGACTCTAAACAGAGGGGGGTCCAAAACTGTCAATTTTCATTAATAATTGTACTGCGGGCATTGCAGGCTCCTGCAAGCGGACCACGAACACCGACACAGACCCGCCCTCTAAACCAGTGGTAGTCTAGTGTGAGACAGAAACAAGAGTCAGCTCTGAGACTTGGACAGTCACGTGACTTCTTAGCAGTGATTGGTGCAGAAGGATAAAAGGACCATTCTTCACGGTGTAATAAATAGATGGACTCATTCATTGAAGAGGGTCATCAAAATGCAGAGCAACATATCGATAATGTCCAAGACAACACATATATACAGGAAAAAATATTTAATTATTTCCAAATAAATAATGGGGCATCATTTTCATATACGCCAGTTGAATTCAGCCTATTTGTCCTACAAGTGCTTGATCTGTCCAGATCATTCTCCTCAACCACACAACACGCAAGCAAAAGGTTGTGCAAACTACAGACTGTCATATTAAAGCATCCAACCTTTATATTATTATATTTTCAATGAGCAACAGCACAATGGCTTGTTAATATGCAATAAATATATTGGTTGTCAGAGCTTAGGCAGAACTCACGTCAAGCTGTAAGTAGTTTATATTTCACTCAGCAAAACACTCAGCAGATTGCTATCCACTTGGATGTCTGGACAAGTTAGGACAGGGATAGGTAACCTTTGGCTTCCATTCACAGATGACCTACTCCCATGTCAGGAAATGCTTATAATGTCATTACACTCATGATGGACGACCAACAGATAAACGTCCACCATGTTGTTTTTTTTATTATATTACACAGCTGATCAGAGTACATAGTACAATCCAGAACGACAGGACTTTGTAGTATTTGTAGTCCACAGGGTTCTATAAGCCACATGGGAGGCAGTTAATGTAGTCATGCTTTGTGCATCGGAAACATCTGTTATAACACGATAGCTGTGATCATACATGTATAAGGAGACCGCACTGCAAACCACTATCTTCTTGTAATCCTAAGAAGTATAACTCCATATCCCTATATCGCCAATCTTAGCACTTATACTCTAGAAGGGAAAAGGTTCTGTTTAGTGCTAAGTCGATGTGATAGAACTGCACAGGTCCGCCAGAATTCTGTTTCTCTATTGCTCTGTATTATATCATGCCTGATAACCTGTTTCTTGACTGTGAATATGACCCTGGAGATATTATCAGCATGTAAGGGGGAAGGATGATCGCCTGCTGGGAGTGTGGCCCTTGCTCAATGTGATGGGATCAACTTTTATCCTTGTAAATGATTCTCAAAGTACCATATAATCTCCATTACTGATCATTGTACAGCTTCACACAGCATTGGTAGGAGGAAATGTGTGTACCATATTATTGTATTTTTTACTAATAAAGTTATTTAATATGTTTCTGTTAAGGTTGAGTAAAATAAATATTGTATAGAAAAGATTCTACTCAACAAGATGTTTTGTTACAGAAATTATTTCTGAAACTATTTTTCATAGACAATGAAACAATTTAACTATAAATGTTGTACAAAGGAATATGTAGTAAATATCTCAGAATCTTTGTTACAGCCAGGAACACAGAGCCCAGATCAACACTGAAAAAGCAATAAACTGTCTGGAATCAGGCCATTTTCCATATTGTAAATGTTTGTGTTTTACGGAGTGGTCTCACCCTGTGTGCTGAGAGTCAGAGGCAGGATGACACAGTAACTGCTGCTAATCTTCCCATCGTCTATTATTAGTAGATGTGCTGCAGCCCAGGGTATTAGAATAAAACAATCTACTGTACTATGGCTTCCTGTATTGTTCTCTCCCAGTGATAGACACTCTCACTGGCTACTAAAATGTTGTGTGTTATAAGTAGCAAAGCTGTGAGATGTAAAAGTGGAAATATCAGAGGGGGGAGAGGAATAATCAGAGTTTTTTGCTCCTCTTAGGGCAGCTTCCAGTTTCATCTTCCCGTCTGCATTTTATAATTCTGTTATAACATCTCAAGAAGAAAAAAATATAAAACACTTCTGTGTACATAATACAATAACCCATACTTGCCAACTCTCCCGGAATGTCCGGGAGACTCCCGAAATCTGGGTCGGTCTCCCGGATTCCCGGGAAAGCAGGCAAGTCTCCCACACCCGGAAAATACCTGGCCAAAATAACGCGATTCGCGTGAATCGTGTCATTTTGGCCCCGCCCAACTCATCAAAACATAGGGGGCAAAATGGATGACCGTGCCCCGCCCCCTCCCTTTAGTTACGCCCCCTGTCCGGGGTCCCCCGGAATTCAGTGCCTAAAAGTAGACAAGTATGCAATAACCCAGAACTTTGCAAATATTACTGGTGTGTGAGGTGTCGGACCACTCAGGGGCTGCAATCGCTCAGAATGTGGCTTCTGACTGGTCCACACACACCCCCACAGCCATTTTAAAGTGGATAACTTAATTAGTGCGCTGAATTAAATCATAATGCAGCGTTAAGTAGTTTAATCACCTAAAATAAACCTGTCATCTGTCCTCAACTCAATTCTCTTCAGAAAAAACTATCTGGTGTTCTAGCGCTTATCATTACAGCTCTTCATGGACCTGGCCTCAAATTATTATGATTAGAGCATTTGATGAAGTATCCAGTTTGTGTCTCCCCCAGATAACATTGACACCAATGTGTTACAGAGTGACACACATCAGAGTATGTGCTCTACCACAGTACATAGTATAATAAGCTAACACAGTACAGTACATTGAAATCAGCTTTCGATGTGAAGTGAGGCTGCAGGAGCTAGAACCTTATCCTCACAGCCAGGGCCCAGGGGATGCGCAGAGCCTACAGAAGCAGCAGTCAGGGCTGGAACGTGGCTATTAAGTTTAGAATTGAGACTAGTCTGTAGTTTGTAACTTCCTACTATTTATATCTACTGACACAAATTAGAGTTATTTCTTTACAAGACAATGCGTAAGCACAGGGTGATCCCCACCCATTAGTTTCAATGTATTTTCATATATTATTATATATTTGGCTCATTTATTGTGCAAGAATGCAGAGTATGTTGTCTCCATGTAAATTAGTTATGCTAAGAACAATAAAACTACTGACGTATGCCCACTAGGTCGCTTTTCTCCCACCTAGTACAGCACAGGAACCCTGGATGAAAGATTCAAGCAAGACACAGGGGTCTATTTATCACCCATCACATCTGCGTCACAATTATCATTTCTGATTATATTATAAAAAATAAGAAATAATTTATCATTACTATTTATTAAAATAGGAGCCTGTCAACGCTCCGTGTCCTCCGACCTGACCCATGTGCGATGACCCTAACTCTTCCCGACACATATCTCCCCCTCTGCTATAGGCTCAACACACCCTAGTTATCCTCTAAATACTTACAGTGCTTATCTTTGTGGTCCTACCCCCCTCACACAATCCCTTTTGTTCCTACACCCATTTTATATTACTCTTTAAAAATGTAAAAACCGGTCATTTTTGTCTAAAGGTTTCCTAATATGCGATACACCCCAATAACTGTTGTGATTTTACTGTGTATGCTACACAGTGTTATCGTTTTGCTGTCTGTATTTTCTTGATTGACCACTGAAAATAAAAAATTATAAAAAAAAATAAAATAGGAGCCTGTCCTGGCGAACAGTCTATAGTAAAGTGATCGCATTCACTTAAAGGTTCTTATGGCCTTTGCAAATTTGCAATGGGGAGGAGGACGAAGCCAGACGGGGAAGGATCCAAAGACCCCTCTCCTGCAATGCTCTCCCCATAGGAGGGAACGGCTAATGTCATCTTCAGATGATGAAAGCATAAACCATTTTCAAAATATATCTTGTATAGGACAAATCAATAAGACAGGCGACATTGTTAGCCAGGTCTCTCGGGAGCAAATGAATAAAACTCCAAGAGCTAGATTTACTAAACTGCGGGTTCGAAAAAGTAGATATGTTGCCTATAGCAACCAATCAGATTCTAGATGTCATTCTGTAGAATGTACTAAATAAATGATAACTAGAATCGGATTGGTTGCTGTAGGCAACATCTTCACTTTTTCAAACCCGCAGTTTAGTAAATATACCCCCTAAATATTTACAGCAACTCCAGAAGATATCCCTAGTGTGTCATTTCTACCTTCTCCACAAGAGGGAGTGAAACACCTGCTTATAATGTTGCAAGTAAAAGTGCATTTTCAGGACACTGAGACATTACAGAAGGCATGCTACATTAGCCCAACTCCAGAGGTATAGAATACTGAAAATACATGGCATTAGAATGTTATTGAAAATAATAAGCGATGCTGAATCTAGCGACATCCTCTGAATTGGTGGCTAGCTATGCGGTTCTACATCAGTTCTTTTAAGGCTATTAAAATAAATATGGTTTGGTATTTTAATAAATATAATTGTGACTTGCAATATTAACAGGGGAGGTTACACAATAGAGTGAACGGTGCCAGCTGAGAACCAACAAACAGAATCTCATATTAATGTCAGAGGGAGTTTTCAGGCGTTACTGCCAAATCAGAGCAATCATGCTATGAGACAAGTGACATGTACTGTTTTCCAATTATCCTGCTGAGATCCGCGGCTGGGCAGATGAGGACAGAGCACTCCAAAGTCTTTTATCGGGGTGGGGACCTCTGTGCTGTAGAACCACATATGGGTGGGTCTGTCCCTGCAAAAATGTATTTAATTTAGATAACGCTGGAGCTCATAGGCCATGTAACCGTCCCTTATGGTCCATATTTTGACCATGTACTTTACAGCTGTGCTATAGAACATGTTCTTATCCCTCTCATTCACCTGACCACCTATGCAGTCTGGATCTATACACATTCTTGTCTTCATACGTAAGGTCCCTACAGTGATCTATGTGCGCACTGTGTTCTATAGTGTGTTCTGTATCACTATCTGAGACATTTAAATGATGAATCACAAGTGCCCTGGGATAAGAGGATTGGTTACTGGTTCATATGTTTGTTTGTCTGTAATAGAAACTTCTGCTAGATTGGTCAGATTTTGTGATATGTCAAGAGAACAAAAAGAGAAGTTACAAATTATCAGTATTAAAAAAAAACAAAACAGGAGTAACTTAGGTCTTTTATTGCAACAATTAATCTGTGACCTGTGAGTTATTTATACTCAGAGGCCACACTGCAAAGTTCCAGCCGTACAGGCAGACACTTACTGGGTTAGCCAATGATCTCCAACGTACGTCAAAAAAGATTATTGGCCAACCATATGTTCACACTACCAGATCAAATCCCCTGTAACTGGCACGACAGGACCAGTAAAGACTCTTACCCATTGGTGGTGTCTACAGGCATTTTGTAGTGCTTGCTAGAATAAGAAATGTAAATGGTTCTGTCAGTGAAAACCATGATAGAGTCACTACGTACCCAATGGTGTTTTTCTGTGATGATTATCATAGCATTGGGAAAGCATGAAAACTAAACGCAAGTAAAACATTAGAAACAAACGCATGTCTATAGTCTGAGTTTGGCTTTGCTTGAGGATGAGTAGTAGAGACAAGGATGGCAACAGGTGCAGTTGTGAAGGAAGCTGGATATTAAATTAAGGATGAGTCTGTTTTTACACAAGGAGTATTAGCCTGGCGTGGAAGACAGAGGGGGTGCTATGAGCGTATTAGTCTAGGGCAGTCTGAACCCTTATTCAGGTCCTGGGTAACAGTTATACTTTGCTGTATAAATACTGATGCTCAGTGCTGTCAGAGGAGGCTTAAACATTGTCATTTAACAAAATAATTCTGCTAAAGATTTCATACAAGCCGTATAAACAGCAACTGACTGCTCTGATTCTGCACCTAGATGATGTGTTTAGCTTTGTGATGTGTGTACAATGACCAGATGCTTCTGGGTAGCCATCTAGTTATTTATAAGCAACAGGAGGGGCAGCACGAATAGCGACACACCCACCTTGACAATGTTTGCACGTTCACTGTGATTTAACTAGTTTCAAATGATCAAATAAGCGGCATTCTCAAAAATATTGGCTCAGTTCAAAAAACGATATTATTGTGATCAGAAAGATGTCGAGAAATAGATACAAGTAGAATGTATTTGGTTCATTCCGCTGTGCATATATGTATTCAATAAAAAGGCCCTAACCACTTGCAGAATAATTTTACACGTGTGTTTAATATGTTCAACAGTTAATAATACGATGGAATCAGTTGAAACTGTAGCTATATGGAGCATCCAACATAGGGAATAGTTCCTGAAACATACCGCCTAGATCAACGCAAGTCATTGTCCACTCGGTAGTTCAGCTACTTACATAGAGAGCTACTAGCATCATTATTTGGGAAACATACAACTGCTAAATCAAAGACTATAAAAACAAAGGCAACATAAGTTTTGGGAACACACTGTATGATGCAATCTGTTGTCGTATAAAGGGTTAAATGCTAGATAGGAAGCAGGTTTTCATCTGGCCGCGGGTTAGCTTGGCACAGGTAGGATAACCCTTTGCCTCTCTTCCTCCAGATCTTTGTAGGATTGAATTCAGGCATACTGTACATCTAATCCTATCCTCGGCAAAGAGCGTTTGCACTGATGGAATTAGGTAATCCTCCCACTCTGCAAACAGAAATAACACGAAAACACACTTGGCAGCGGGTCCTGACTAATCTAACCCCTGCAGCGCTGGGCAAGTCTGCCAAGCTCTGGTACATACAAGCGGATGGCCCTCAGGGGCCTGAGAGGTGCACACTATATCTTCCTTATCTCCGGAAGAGCACATCTACTCAGAGGTCACTAAACAGCCGAGTCACTTCCACCCTTTAGGATGTGACACATAGAATATTCTGCAACAAGTTTCTTATTGCGCCCTCTTAAGATACACAAAATATTTAATTCAAACTAATAATAAAGTACTGGATTTAACAGCAACTACACTGATATTGATGATTCTCATGAACGTGAAAAGATGATACAGTATTTAGGACTGATTAATTGATATAAAAAGACATGCTTGCTGTGAGCTAATTAACTGAGCTCATGTTCAGTCATAAATTAAATGGAAAATCCTAAAAGACAAACGTTTCTCTAAAGAAGTAGTTTCTGAATGTTGGTCAACTTATTTTTACAGACACTACTAAGAAAAAACGCACTATATTTTCTGTCCTGTGTTATCAATGATGACATATCAAGTTACAGCGTTTCTCCTTTCTTGTTCCATCGTAGTCCACATGGATGGTTCGGGTGGATAGTTTTGGAAGTTTTCAGGGTTTTTCCTATTTTCCTCCCAATTGGAGTAGAAGCCGTCGTCAAGATTTTATTTTTTATTTAATAAAGTGAACGAGAGTCTTGGGGAAACCTTTATTCAAGGAAAGTTTTTTTGTTTTTTCTAAATTGTGTTTATTCTTTTCACACTTTTGGTATAAATGGCAGAGGGTCTTTGAGACCACTGAGAAGTCTAACTTGGGATTGAGAAATACTCTAACCCTTCCTAGCACAGGGCTGGTATCCTCTGGTGGGGAAGCATTTATTGCACTTCCCCCCAAAACCATATGATAAGGAGCCTCGGGTGACTCTTCCCTATATCTGTTATAGTGGAAACTAGCTCAGGCTGTCTTGTGTTGGGGCTAGTTTAGGAGGATTTGGGGGGGGGACAGGGGGCATCTTGCCTTTTTAATTATTATTATTACTATACAGTCCACTGTGTTTGGGAAGTGTTTTGTCTAATTAAAAGTAAAGGACAAGACCTGACCTTCGCCAGCTCTGAGTCCTTTGAAGTCCTTAATGGAAGGGAAATTTCCACCCCTGAAAATGCTCATTACAATAACTTTGTTCTCCAAACTGAAATAGTTTCTGCACTGCTCTGCATGATGTGGTCACCTCTTCCGTACTGCGGTGGGAGAACCTTCACTCCATCTAACTACTCACCTCTGCCCATTTCTGCCCCTTCACATATGCAGAGATTTTGCACCCGAAACATTTGTGCCCTGGCGGAAATTTAGGCTTTCGGCTGGTCAGAAGTCATATTTGCACTGCAGAGTTGCTGCTGTCTTCGTCAATTACCTCCAATGTGTTTCTACAAGAGAAGCCAGGTCACTTTGTGGTATCTCTTGCTCCAATAACTTATCATCACCATTTATTTATATAGTACCACTAATTCCGCAGCGCTGTACAGAACTCATTCACATCAGTCCCTGCCCCATTGGAGCTTACAGTCTAAATTTCCTAACACACACACACACTCAGACAGACAGAGACACACAGACTATGGTTAATTTGATAGCAGCCAATTATCCTACTAGTATGTCTTTGGAGTGTGGGAGAAAACCGGAGCACCTGGAGGAAACCCACGCAAACATGGGGAGAACATACAAACTCCACACAGATAATGCCATGGTTGGGAATTGAACTCATAACTCCAGCACTGTGAGGCAGAAGTACTAACCACTTAGCCAACCGTGCTGCCCCAACTTATGTAGCTGTCTCAGGCTACCTGGGCCATAGACAACACTATGAGTTAATTAGTGATAATACAAAGTCGCAATGACCAACATTTATACAGCATTTCCACAGGTGCAGTAGTGTAGATGGATCTCAGAGCCCTACAATCCCTATAGTGACATGTTTACTGAACTTGGGTAAAATATAACTTATTTGTATTTTAAGTTTTCTCTGAACTACATAAAGCTCAGATGATAAGAATAGTGAATAGAGAACAACAGAAACTGTACTGGGCAGCTAATCAATCAAACTAACATTATTGCCCAATATGTTATCCAAACAAAATAGCAACAAACGATATGCTTGTAAAGGTTATGGTTAACTATAAATTAAAATGAACTTAGAAACAATTTTGATTATCTTGCTAAAAGAAAAGTAACATTAAATCTGGTCTACTCATATTAAACACAAGATTTATGAAATAAACTTAGACAACTCCTTGCATCTCGGTTCACAATGGATAAGATTTAAAGAATTAAAATCACATTATAAACCACTTTTAGATGGCTCTCATGATGTTCCTTAAATATCACTCAAAAACAGTTGCATTTCCATTAAAACACAAATCCTCGGTTACAGGAAGTTTTGTGAGACGCAGTCAGTGGAATCATGATGTTACTAGATCCTATATAAGCAGCTGGATATTGGTCTGTGCACTGTATGTAAGTGACAGCTCTACTTTGATATCCTGACCACTTATTAAGTCCAGACCCACTGGGTGGATCGGCTTTGTCCCTGCTCTGTGGTTCTGTTAGATTCTCCCCAATTCTGGAAAGCTATTTCTGGCTACGGGCATTGAGATCACAGATAGGCTGAAGTCTGCCAGTGTGGATGCCCCTATAATTGTGGTCAGTGCATCTGCTTCAAACGTATCTTCCAACTAACACAGCTGTGTACCCGGCACACTGGGATTAAACAACCAAATGAACAAAACATAAAATGGAGAATCCACAGACGGACCAGAAAAGATTCTGACAAGCTATGTGGGTATGTGCACTATGTCACCACATTAAAGACTTGCAGGAGAACACGATACGTGAAACGTGCCTGCATCCTACCGCTAGAGATGATAATAATGGCATTGTGTGTTTGTCACCTAGACACAAGAACCTATATCACATCTACTCTGCAATGCATTGCAAGCTACTCACTGAATGTTTTATCATGTGCTTCTATAGTGTCCTACAAGAGGTAGAGATAAAGAAAAAGTAGGGACTGTAAAGTAGATGCTGCAGAAAATTACGCAAGTCATTTTGTTGGTGATATACAGTGAAATTCTAATTTCAAGACAGCCATAGTGCGGTGTAAGACACATTGATAAAGTCTATAATTATGCTTGCAAATGTCCCAGCTTTTCCACGACAGTCCAGATATTTTCACTGTAAAGATATTACTTAAAATGCTTATTTTCAACAATTTCAGCCCCCTTACCCATTTTTAAAGCACTTACCATCCATAAGAAAAGAAGGAGTGGCAACTACAAACAAATATTGGGACTCGTTCTTAGCACACAGACGGTTCAAAGAAGTTAAAATTATACTTACCAGTCCCCCCAGCTATTTCCTGTTGGTGGGTGACGCTGGAGGGGCTTAAGGACATCACTGCAATGACATGGTTAAGCCCCGCCTCCTCACACACTGCCCACTGAAAAATAATGAGGAGCCAGAGAATGGGGCGAGGGCACTAAATGTGCTCCATCTATTCCTTCCAGGCACCCAGAAACTGAAGGACACCCTCGGTTGAAACAGGCGAATCCCCACTTTCAAATGAGATGCCCCTTAATAGTTATTATCTGGTGATAAAAATAATACCCTGCATTACAGAAGTAATTAAGTCCAGGGATGGGGTAGAAGGGCACATATCTCCTCCATCCTGACATCAAAAAAATCAGCGGCATCGTTATTTGAAAGAAGGGAGTCCCCTCTTTCAAACTATATTGCCCTTTAGTAGCTATTGCTTGGTGATCACATGTTATCACCAAACAGTAACACCAAACACTATATAAGAGTCCAGGATGGGGGAGGGGTCTTGTAATACACAGGTCTCCCCCATCCTGGCCCCTACAGACTCAGGGGCTACCTTGTTGGAAAGATGGAAGTACCCTCTTTCAAATAAGGTCCCAACCTTAATAGTTATTTTCTGACACTAGAGAAAGCGCTAAAAAGTCAAGAGAAGAGGGGTTATAATACCCAGATCTCCCCATCCTTGCTTAAATAATCTCAGGACTACCTTCATCTGATGCGGTAGGTTATCTAGTTTTCACAATAGTGTGCGTTGTTGGACTTCCAATATTATTC
The DNA here is from genome assembly GCF_038048845.1 of Mixophyes fleayi. Classification (NCBI taxonomy): domain Eukaryota; kingdom Metazoa; phylum Chordata; class Amphibia; order Anura; family Limnodynastidae; genus Mixophyes; species Mixophyes fleayi. The sequence goes on along the minus strand of NC_134408.1, from coordinate 145,953,800 downwards.
CTTCTTATTTTATGCATTTTATTCAGGACTGTGCAAACAAGCAAAAAATAAAATAAAACTTGCATTATCATTTTCAAGTGCAGATTTTATTATGAAGAACTATGTGTAGAAGCCTGCCTTGTGCTGTTTTGCAAGAGGAAGGAACCACAAAGTATTTTTTGGTGGTGCGTAGAAAATAAAATACACACATGCACTGTCAACTAAAAAAAAACATTTTTTTCGCAGTGACAGGAGGTATAAAGCAAAAATGAATGGTATTTTCTGTATTTCAAAGTCTTCTGAAATTGATGTTGGAATGTGACCAACCCAAAAAGTGTCAAAATAGGCTCATCGGCGAAGGAGTTAAAATGCAAAATGAAAGTTTACTCTGCATCCCCAGTTTAAGTACATGCGACCCCAGCTATCTCATGTGGATAGCCTTTTGCACTGGTTCTCTAATATATATCAATAGAAGAAAAATGGAAAACTCACATTAACACACTGCTAATATAAACTGCAGCAAAAGAAAAATGACATAACGATAAGACTATTCGGTATTTTCACAATATCTATAAAGAGGAACAAGCAACCATTAGTTTTATAATATAAACATAAACACATTACTGAGATTTGTGTAACCTTTACAGTTGTTCTTATATTGAGATCTGCTTCTGCCAATTCAACCCAGGTCATTGGAAGAGGAAAAATCCAGTCCAATTTTCATGGTTGAGAAGAGAAAACAAATATAATAAGTAGATTATCCTGACATCATCTCACACTGACAGCTTGGCTCACTCCTAATGTAACCTTTTTCTGTTTAATTATGGACATGGGGTCTGATTCATTAAGGAACGCAATCTGAGTGCAAATTACGTTTAAAAACAAATGCACACAATTTGAACGCCCAGATGCCCGTATTCAACGCAAGCAGATCTGAAGAAATGTTTACTGCTGAATACGGGTATAAGTGCGCTTTTCCTATAAGACACTTGCCGTATGCAGACAGACAGAACTAACTCTGGGAAACGTACAATGCATATGTGCAATATCAAGTCCCAGCAGAACACACAGGAAAAGAAAAAACATGAATGTATTGTCATCTGTTAATAATATAGTCGTTAATCAAAATACATAAACAAAAATACAATTATTGATGTTCTTAATATGTACTGTGCATAAAATTCATTTTCCAGTTGCTCTTAAGTGCAAACACATGTTCTGGCTGCATACACTTCCATCATCACTATCACTCTGATTTTACACCAGACCTGTAGCTGATGCAAATGATACGGCTAAAAAACACGTACCTGACAGATGTGCAGACGTTGAATTGGCAGAATGTGTGTGCGCTGTCAATTGGCACACCCTTACTGTACATTGCTTACGTTAGTCCTCCCTTTCCCACCCCCATTCCGGGCTTCAAATCGTAGGCAGTTGGAAGCGTCATTTATGTGCGACCATGAATCGTATACAGTTTCGTTCTTTGGCGTAGGAATCATTTAATAAATCACTATTGGTTCTACCATCATCTCCTCTTCACCCCAAGCTCGATGCCTGGGGGTCACTCTTGAGTCCTCCCTCTCCTTCACCCCTCACATTCAATCCCTTGCCCAATCCTGCCGCTTTCATCTCTGTAACATAGCTCGGATCGGACCCTTCTTCTCCTTGCAGGCCACCAAAACCCTCTGGTCTTCATCTACCTCCCCTCTCTGTCAAGCCGTTCACTAGCTCCCCCTCTGCTTCAGAATCCTCTTCAAACTCCTCACCCTCACCTTTAAAGCCCTCTCTAATTCCACTGCTCCATATCTCTCCAACCTCATCTCCACTCATACTCCATCTTGCCCACTGCGGTTATACAACGAACGTTGCCTTACTTCGCATCTTCCCAACACCTCTCATTCCCGCATTCAAGACTTCTCCCGTGCTGCCCCCCTTTTCTGGAATGATCTCCCCCATTCTATCAGGCTATCACCTAGCCTGTCAGACTTCAAACCTTCCCTTAAAACCCACCTGTTCAGGTTAGCCTACCTTTCCTCCACCTAACCCTACCCTTCTCCATCCCTCTTCTCTCTCACTCTAACTAACCGTCCTATACCTCGCCCCTCTTTCTTACTCCCCTGCTCCTCTCCCCTCAGCTCCTCACCTCCTCTTGCCACTCTGTGTCTCCTGTCAGTCTCCCCCTCACCTTTAGATTGTAAGCTGCCTTGAGCAGGGCCCTCTTCCCTCATGTCCTCCTCCTCTTGCTTTCCTTTGTCCTTATCCCTCCGTCCCTTCTCTCCATTTCATCACTTGACTCCTGTCCCCATCTTTCCTCTTCTCCCGTGCCTTCTCTTCTCCATCTCTGCCCTGTTAGTGTTGCTCACTCTATTTGGCACAGGCGCATACCTTTATTCACTCCACCTCTCTCCTTCCCTTCCTATCTGTACATTGGAATTCCCTTTTACCTATTTGCCCTATGTCCTTCTCTCTGCTAAATTGGTACTTGTTTATATATATTGCTCTTTGTCTATACTTATTACACTTTAATTACTGCACTTTGTTTTGTACTACCTTGTATGCCGTGTATTGTCACTCTGTACTGTCTCGCCAAGCTCTATGTATGGTGCTGTGGACCCTTTGTGGCCACTTACAAATTAAAGATTATAATAATAATAAAAACGGTACAGTCCCCCAAACCCACATTAGCAAGCTTGATTTGCCATTTTGTTTTGCTGTGTAAATACAAAACACCATTGTGAAATGCTATCTGATCCAGACTCGCCGTCCCTAAAGACATGGCAATCACTTTGCCTGTTTGTCCTTCAGATACTTACTTTACAAGCCATCCAGTTACTTCTTACCCCTGCAGCTAACAACACTCATCACCTGAGATCTACCTCCAGAAGTTAACTAATGGTTCCAAAGTTCAATAAGGAATCCGGACTCTGCTTTTTCCTATGCCCCCCCCCCCCCCAATTTTTGGAATATCCTGTCTGAGTAAATATGCCATCTATCTGACCTTTCAAACCTTCTGCCATTCAATACTATAAACATGTTTGTAATAGTAATACATGGTTTTTTAGGGAATTCAGTCACAACTGTATAGCATATATCCAGGGCATACTCAAAACATAGAGGTGACTCTCAATGTACTTCTTCCAGGTAAAATACATATTTTTGTAACATTTAGAGCTAGAGTGAGAAAGAAAGGTAGTGTCCATCAATACTGCACAGAAAGCATGGAGCACATTGGAAATATCTTTCCCTATAATCACAACTTATCTCAAACCTTTACATATATATATGGAAATTAAGTATATATATAAGTAAATTCTTCCACCTTTATTTTAGTATTTACATTTTCCTGCATACAATAGAAATTGTAAATACTAAGTCTCTGGCACATTAACTCTTTGTTGGAAGAACGAATAAGTGCTTGTGTGACAGAAGCTCAGTGCTTAGGTTCCCTGCAATGTGCAGGAGTGAGTAACAGCTGATTTCCAAAGTCTAATATATTGTAGTATCACCTAGCAAACAGAGTAACAGAAGTTTTTAGAATTTTAGACAGGTGGCAGGTTTAAGTAACTCAGGTAAGGTGTTCCAAAAATATGGAGTTTGATAGCAGAAGGCAGAGCAGCCAGATTCCTTACTGTACTATAAACTACAATTATCTAGTACAGGTTGTGTTATGTGCTTTCTGAACATAGGAGTTAGGCAGGATTTGTTTCTGCACAGCAAACCAAGTCTGGAATACGTATTGGATCTCAGGGAGTCTATAGGCAAACCAAACGAAAGCTATAAAAACAACCACTTCTCACTCACACTAACACCCAGGAGTACTTCTAGATGGCTTATTTCATGCAGATATGTGAAATTGAGCATTTAGGAGAAATCATGCACCTGTGAGAGCACTGGATGCACACTGCAAAATGCCTCAGGTTTCCCAGCACTGCCCCTGGATGCCCAGCTCACTGCAAGGTCACGTCTACACTCAGCTCTTAAAAGACACCTCCGCAAGCTAGAAGTGCGCCTAGGTGTGTGAAGAGGGAGAAAAATCTCAAGAGGCGCTCTGTGCAAAATGGTAAAAGTCACATCAAAGTTCATCCGCCAACTAAATTGACCCTATCACCACCTTTATTTAATAGTAATAATCACATTTTTGTACCATTCTGCAGAACTAGGTAATCTGGTGTGCTTAATCCATAATTATTAAATAATGCCCTCACTCAACCCGAGGTGCCAACCTATGCACCTTGACATAAATCTAGGGGCACCAAAGTAATCCTAGGTGCACATAACCACCAAAAGATGGTTTAGTGCATCTGCTTTAAAGACGTGTCCTTGGTGATACTGACCAAACAGCTGCACAGTGCTCCTTCTCTTGTCCTGTATGCCTAATGATATTCTCAGTATTTGTTCGTTCTCTGTATGTATTTTGTATCTGTTATTCTGTACAGACAGCTGCAGAGTACCACTGTAGTCCTGTATGTCAGCAGCATAAATAGAAGTCCACAGGGCTCACAAACAACTTAATAAAAATCTCATTAAAGGTCAAGATGTACTGTAAGTATATGAAGAAAGAACTGCTTAAACAAGACAGGAAAACATAACAGACCAAGGATTTGTGAGCTCAGAAAGCTAATGATAAAGGAATATTTGGGGTTAGTTTGGCACCTTTCCCAACCCCCTAGGGATAATAAGTACCCATCCGTTTCTGCTGAGACTTTTACCCAATGACCAATGAAAAACCTGCTATTATGTGACTTCAAACATCGTGACTGCTTCGCGCTGCTCCCGGACAGCAACATTGTTGCCAGACTCCAGCATCTGCACAGCCACAGATGCCAGAATAGAGTTTTAAGGAGGAGAAGAAACAGAGGTCTCAAATGGCAAAGCAAACATTATGTAATCACAAGAACTTCCAGTCCCTTTCACTCACTCATCAGTGCACTTACTCTGTCTGCTATCACCCTCTCTGATGCTGAGCCACTGAATCCTGAACACTTTATCCTACTTCCTCCGAGTCTCCCGCTGCAATGCTAGCTCATCGGCCTACTATCATGTATAGGCCACCTTTACATGATCGTACACTATGACCACTACTGCATCATCATCATCATCTTATTGTATGGTGCCACAGAATCCACAGCGCTGCACAAGCAACAAAAAATAAACAGAAAAAATACAGATAAGGGACAATAGAAGCAGTAGAAATCAATACTAGAGACTATAGAGAAAGCAACTACATAAGACTCATCTAGAACAAAGGAAACATTGCACAGAGGATGGGGAGATAGGAGGTAGAGTTTACAGTAAGAGGATTAGGGTAGTAAATGGAGTGAAAGGGGCAGGTGGAGCGTGAGGAGGGGGCTGTCTCAGGATGGGGCCAAGTAGGGAAGTGTGCGAAGGCGAGTTTTAAAGGAGCGTTTGAAAGATTCGGGGTCTGGGACGAGTCTGACTGACTGGGTCAGGGCGTTCCAAATGCTGGTAGCAACGTGGGCAACATCCTCAAGGTGGGAGTGTGAGGTGATGATGACAAGAGGCGAAAATCATTGACAGAACATAGTGGGAGGAATATAGCATAAAGGAGGTAAAAAATTCAACTTTCTGGTGCACATCCTAGGTCTGGATTTGCACCATATCTGGGGGATTTATAGATGAAATGGGTGGAGGCACAGTCACAGGCGGCAGTGTGTAATACAATATATGGGCGGCAGTTATTAAACAGCTTTATCTGCTAATGAGAGGGCTGGCATGGCTGAGAAGCTTCTGGCTTCCTGGACCTTATAAACAAGTCCTTCATATACATAATGATAAAGATGGCCTTGAACATAAAGCTAATAAGCAGAACGTCACCACCAGACTCAGAAATAACATGTGCCTCGCTGCCAACATTTCCAAGTCACTTCCAGGGATGCTTTGCTGTCGAGTTGCTGCATCTACTCTTGTTATGCACAATATTGTCTCAGCGACCTTGAAACATAACAATTGCCATTATGTTTTGTTCACTGATTTACATTATAATGCACTTCACTGATTTTTAAATAATAAAGCCTAGAGGATAAGAAAAGATTATGAAATTTGCAAGTAACAAACTAATTTTATGGTGTGTTTGCAAACACACCATAAAATTACAACCGGGACAGTTGGCCTCTATGTACAGGCACTTCCTGTGCCGTGTACATCACACTTTGGCAACTTGCGGCTCTCCAGCTATAGTAGAGATTTGAATCCCTGCATGTCATGCTGTATAGAATTACTGTAAATCTATTCCATGAACATGAAGTCCATGCTGTCTATAAAACATGTATTTGAATATGTAATTTAATATAACAGCAAGCATATATAATTTAAAAGAAATGGCGGCAGAGATGTGTCAGTCAATTATCAAAGCAATATTCAAAGCACTTTATTTTAAATAAATGGCATCTCAATGTGTATTAGAAGACTCATTTAAAGCTTGGATTTAGAGTAGACCACAAAACTGCAGCCTGAAAAGGGTGGAAAACATTACAAAATTGCAGACAAATAAATAAAATGCATGTCCCCAAATGAGTAACTCCTGCTAGCGCAATACAGACTAGGTCCCCCTGCAAAGGCATCACACAGCACTAGGCTATGCCAGGCTGGTCACACTATAACAGGGAGACCCGCAGCATTGGGTCCCCCTGCCATAATGTGATACCAGTCCCAACCTCATCAGCACAGGGCAGAGCTCACATGGGAATCCCACCTGCAAAAAAAAAAAAAACAAACACTTCAGTTTGCTCATGTATTGAACCCTACAGGTAAATTAAGTTCATTCATTTGCATCCCCTATTGAACACTTATATGCCCCCGATCCTCTTTAACAGGTGCAAGATAACTCTAAACTGCATATTTGCTGCATAATAAAATAACACAATTTGCATTTTTTAAAACATCAGATTATGGTAACTAGGCTGCTACACCAATCACCCACAACATTAAACACACTGGCAAGTGAAGTGACTAACATTAATGATCTTGTTACAATGGCACCTGTCAATGGGGTGGGATATATTAGGCAGTAAATTAACAGTCAGTTATTGAAGTTGATGTCTTGGAAGCAGAAAAATTGTGCAACCATAAAGATCTGAGTGAGTTTGACAAGGGCCAAATAGTGATGGCTAGATGACGGGGTCAGAGCATCTCCACAACGGCAGGTCTTGTGTGGTGTTCTGGAATGCAGTGGTTAGTACCTACCAAGAGTGGTCAAAGGAAGACCAACCGGAAAAATTGGGAGAGGGTCATGGGCACCCAAGGGTCATTGAAGGCTAGGCGAATGGTCCAATCCCACGGAAGAGCAACTGTAGCACAAATTGCTGAAAAAGGTAATGCTGGCTATGAGAGAAAGGTGTCAGAACACACAGTGCATCTCAGCTTGCTGCAAATGGGACTTAAGAATGCCCATTTTGACCCCTGTCCACCGCAAAAAGCACCTATAATGGGTATTGTGGGATGATCCCTGTATGCAGTGGTTAGTACCTACCAAAAGTGGTCCAAGGAAGGACAACCAGGGACCCAGCGACAGGGTCATGGGTGCCCAATGCTCAATGAAGTGTATGGGGAGCGAAGGCTACCCACGTCCAATTCCACAGAACAGCTACTGTAACACAAATTGCTGGCTATGATAGAAAGGTGTCAGAATACACAGTGCATCGCAGCTTGCTGCATATGGGGCTGCGTTGCTGCAGATCGGCCAGAGTGCACATGCTGACCTCTGTCCACCGCTGAAAGTGCCTACAATGTGCACGTGAATGCCAGAATTGAACTATCGAGCAATGGAAGAAGGTGGCCTGGTCTGATGAATCATGTTTTATATTACATATATTACATGTGGATGGCAGGTGCGCACGCGTTGTGTACCTGGGGAAGAGATGGCACCAGGATGTACTATGGGAAGAAGACAAACCTGGCTCTAGGCAAAGTTCTGCTGCTACCTAAACATTGCTACAGACCAAGTACACCCCTTCATGGCAACGGTATTACCTGATGGCAGTGGCCTCTTTCAGCAGGAAAATGCGCCCTGCCACACTGCAAAAATTGTTCATGAATGGATTGAGTAACATAACAAAGAGTTCAAAGTGTTGACTTGGCGTTCAAATTCTCAATTTCTTTATCCGATCGAACATCTGTGCGATGTGCTCGAAAAACAAGTCTGAGCCATGGAGGCCTCACCTCGCAACTTACAGGACTCAAATGGTTTGCTGCTAATGTCTTGGTGCCAGATACCACAGGACACCTTCAGAGATTGCATGTTTTGACGGGTCAGAGCTGTTTTGGTGGCACGAGAGGGACCTACTCAATATTAGGCAGGTGGATTTAATGTTGTGATTGATCGGTGTATGACTTAATTATTAATGTTTGACAATGCCATTAATGCATCAGCCAAAGGATGTAGTTTTCACATTTACCACTAGGGGGTTTCTTGCTAATGGGAACTCTCCTATTGATTGTCAGGTTTACAGTTCAAACATGAAAGACATAAAGTGATTAATCGCCTGCTATTCTACACATCCCTTTACTGAGTGCAGTTAATGCCTCCAAACATTTCTGTAATATGAAGCTTCTTTCCTTTCTCCTTCCATAGCCACAATGGGTTCTGCTATCAGCTTCCTTATTGGCTCTATCTTTTATCAATAAACAAAGTCCAATTAAATATTTCATCAGAATCTGAACATCATGCAATGCATTTTGTCTTGCTTACTTCTTCACCTACTTACAATTATATTTCTCCTTCGCTCTTTGCTGGTAAGATAGATAGATAGATAGATAGATAGATAGGAAATAGATATATGATAGATAGATAGATAGATAGATAGATAGATAGATAGATAGATAGATAGATAGGAAATAGATATATGATAGATAGATAGATAGGAAATAGATATATGATAGATAGATAGATAGATAGGAAATAGATAGATATATAGATAGATATATAGATAGATAGATAGATAGGAAATAGATATATGATAGATAGACAGATAGATAGATAGATAGATAGACAGGAAATATATATATTAGATAGATAGATAGATAGATAGATAGATAGATAGATAGGAAATAGATATAAGATAGAGAGATAGATCATACTTACCTACTTTCAAATTGCGTCATTTGACAGCAGGGGGCAGGGCTAAATGCCGCGATTCATCGGGAATCGCGGTAGATAGATAGATAGATAGATAGATAGATAGATAGATAGGAAATAGATATTAGATACATAGATAGATAGATAGATAGATAGATAGATAGATAGATAGATAGATAGATAGGAAATAGATATATGATAGATAGACAGATAGATAGATAGATAGATAGATAGATAGATAGATAGATAGATAGAAAATAGATATATGATAGATAGATAGATAGATAAATAGATATATGATAGATAGATAGATAGATAGATAGATAGATAGATAGATAGATAGATAGGAAATAGATATATGATAGATAGATAGATAGATAGATAGATAGATAGATAGATAGATAGATAGATATGAAATATATATATGATAGATATATAGATAGGAAATATATATATGATAGATAGATAGATAGATAGATAGATAGATAGATAGATAGATAGATAGATAGATAGATAGGAAATAGATATAGATAGGAAATAGATATTAGATAGATAGATAGATAGATAGATAGATAGATAGGAAATAGATATAAGATAGATAGATAGATAGATAGATAGATAGATAGATAGATAGATAGGAAATAGATATATGATAGATAGATAGATAGATAGATAGATAGATACTTGTTGAGACTGGACACAAGGGTACCAGGGAGAGTGCCCCCATAGTGACCAGTAATATTGTATCTATCATAATATATATATATATTTATTTTACTGTACATTAGAGGGCACTCTTCCTGATACCCTTGTGTCCACTCTCAGCTGGCACCTGATCACACAAGAATGAGAGATGTTTTCTATGTTTGTTTTGAATGAAATGTTAGTGGAGTTTATGGTGCTGAGCTTCCAGATCTCAGAAAGAACAGTGAACAGAAAAAAACGGATTTGAAAGCAACTATTCCTCTGTTGAATCACTCTGTATGTCTCTACACTGGCTGCCTGTCTTCTACCGAATCCAATATAATTGCACCCACTCTATGGAACTTTCTCCCTCGCACAATAAGACTCTCCTCCCTGGTCTACAAACTTTCAAGCGTTCTCTGAAAACCTACCTATTCAGACAAGCTTATAATATTCCTCAACCACCCTCTTAACCTCACTACATTACCCTATTACCACCCTTTACATAATTTCACACAAGACAACTACCCCCTGACCAACATTGTTGTGTGAAAGGATCATTTAGCTTATGAGTCACTTTTACCTTTGCAGTCTGGCTGGGCCAAGATGCAAAATGTATACTTAACCTCATGTGTCAATCTCCCATTGTCCCATAGATTGTAAGCTTGCGAGCAGGGCCTTCTCACCTCTTTGTCTGTTTTACCCAGTTCGTTTATTAGTTTATTATGTTTGTCCCCAATTGTAAAGCGCTACGGAATATGTTGGCACTATATAAATAAATGATGACGATGATGATTATTATTTTTGGGAACTTTGTATTTGGATTATTTCCTTCCCCTTCATGACCAAACCAATTTATTAAATTTAGCATGCATCCATGTATTTGGGAGTAATTGTATTTTTTCTGTTTACCAAAATAAATTTTAAATTGTTAGTCTTTGGAGATACAGATTTCATTTTGCAATATATTGGGATAATACCGTTTTTGTCTGTTATATAAAGAAAAATAAACCGAAGTAGTAAAAAACATTTTGTTTTTGAAGATTCAACTTTCTGTAATTGTTATATACGTAGTTTATAAGCGCATTCATTTATCTAAAATATACAAAGCTAGTTCCTCCAGAATATAGCAATATGATTGTGATGGTTGTGGGATGAGGCTGACGTACAAGTTGTGTTTTTATTTATTTTTTCATATATATTTTTTATTTTACTTTTACATTTTTAACTAGGGAGGTTTGCTTTGCTTGCTGGGCCTTACTTTTGTCAGCAGTAAATGATTGGATGTAGTAGAGCGGTTTGCATTAGATCCAGTCTGCAGATCTCTCCAGCACTAATCTCTAGGGAATGAGTGATGTCCCAGGATTTCTCCTTCACATCAGGCAGCACCCCTTAGTGCTCAGTATATTAGGGTGTCCAGCACGGTTCTTACTATCCCCACGATGCTGCAGTATGACAGTACTAATGATGATGATTTAATTACATTTTCTGAGAGAGTGGACAGCATATTCTGTTCACCATTATACAATTGTAGTACAGAGATAAAATGTCATCAAGTGGTGAAAGAGGACATGACAAATCTGAGCCAATACATTTTTATACTAGAGAGGCTAGAGAGTCGTCTAAGCTCCCTCATAAGAAACCAGTGAGTGTTATATGCAGGTAATTCTGCTTGAGAGTTGTCTCTGCTCATCACAGTCTGGGCAACACCCGGAAGCAGTGTCGGAATGGAGCATGAAGGGCCCACAGTGGGAATACAATGGTAGGGGCCCACCAGAGGGGATGTGGCCAGCCATTAGACAGGGCGTAACCACACCACTAGAGGGGGTGTGGGAAGCCCATGAAGGACAGCTAGCACTGTAGTGTAGAATACAAAGAATGTAGTGTGTATACAGTATAAAGAGTACACAGTCTTGGCCTGCCTCTTAGATTGAGCAGAACAGTTACCAAATATTCAGGACTGCCCCACCAGATTCAGAACAGTTGACAGACTGTCCAGCTCTCTCCTACCTGCTCTTGTCACTTTTACTACCTGCGGCAGCTGGTGTCTTTATCTCAGTTGCTGCTTGTCTGGATCCTGGAATGTTGGAAGACCTATTTTTTTTTAAAAAAAAAAAGGCAAATTAAAATGAGAAAACTCTAACCAGCCCTGGCGTTAAATCAATGGCACCAATGATTAACAATTAGGCCTCCCTCTAGCATCAACATTAAAATAATAGTATTCACATTTGATTAATACATCTATTTCCCTCCAAACAACCATGACATTATGTAACAGGCCTATCAAAATGGCCACTGAGCTCTATTTTTGTTGTATTCATACTTTTCTGTGCGTATTGTAAAATGCTATTCTGATCAAAGGCTGGGCCGAGACATCTCCACATATAATGCCAGGGTGGTGTCTCAGATGCTTCTGCACGAGTGAGAATATATTGTTTCTTATTAGTAATGTACCAATAGTGAGAGTGAAAATATGTTTATACTCTTATATGTAAGTTGATTCTAAGACCCTTTGTTCTCTGAGTATAACACTGGAATGCAGCCAGAGAGACCCTTCCCTCATGACTGGACCTTGATGAAGAAAGGTGCCTATTATTTTTCCAGCTTCCGTGTTACTTGAACATACAGGAAGTTAAGCATTTGATTTACATTTTCTTTTATGTTATGTTTATCGTAAAAATAAAGGTAAACGTCACAATAAATCTTGCATTCATGAGTCATTAATTATTTGAAACTGAAGGAGCCTCATTTAACCTGAAACACACTAAATTACTAGTATTCCTATTTAATAAGCCAACATATTCTCCCAACACCAGCAGCACCAACAATAAATTGATAACAGTCCTATTTAATAAACAAGACATATTTCAACTCCTACCCTACCCCCACTTCCGCCACACCTAACATTAAATCATTAACAGCACTTCTAAAGGGCTGGGGATTTAATAAAAAAAGTCTATTTCCCCACAAGCCCCAAAATCAAACTAATCGCTTACAAATTCCCCCCATATTTAATACAGACATCATTTTCTTTCCTTCTCTTCAGCCCCCTCTACCCTGTTTTCTACAGCCCCCTGTAACCCGTTTTACCCATCTCCTCCTTCTCTATAGCCCCCTCCACCATGTTTTTTCCATCCTAGCCCTCTTTCTCTCTAGCCTGCTCTACCCGTTTTCTCTAGCCACCTCTCCAGCGTGATTTATACAGCCCCCTCTCCACCCCCTTTCACCCAGCCGCTTCTCCAGTGTGATTTTTTACAGCCCCCTATCACCTTCTTAGCCCCCTTTCCTCCAGCCCCCTCTCCCCCTTCTAAGCCCACTTTCCCCCAGCCTCCTCTTCCCCCGTTATTTCATATATAATTACCTTGTCTTATTCATTCTTCACTCTTCTCCGCTGCTTCTTCATTCTTCTTTGCTGAACTGGCTGCTCTTGGCTCCTGTCCTCTGACAGGGTCAGCATCATGACATCAGACACTGCAGGGACAGAGGGCACAGTTTAGAAGGCAGGAGGAGCCGGTGCCATTTTGGATGCACCGGACCGCCGGCAGTCAAATTCTGAGGTCTGTCAGTCACACTCACAGAGGCAGGTAGTGGGCGGGCGCGGAGCCCCCTTAGGCTTGCGCTCTGGGCAACAGCACCTGCCTAGTTACGGCTCTGGATTACAGTCTGGGCCCGGTTCGCCTCACAGACTGCACAGTCTGCCCCCTATAATAAGGGCAGGGTCCTAAAGAAGAAAGGCCCACAGGGGATTTCCCCGCACCCCAGTGGGCCAGTCCGACTCTGCCCTGAAGGGAGGAAGCCACAGAATGCAGGGTGACTCTGACATAAAGTCACCTCCTCTGTAAATGGAGTGCACTGATTTGCTTTTTGAAATAACTTTCTATTAAGTGTTCCCTTTGGTTTAACCGAAGATACAGAAAGAGGGGAAGTGACAGGGGAACATCACGGGGAAAGGGGTATAAATTGAAAGCATACAACCAGAAAACAACAATAAAAACCTGGGGGCTGATGTCGAGTCGGGTGTATGCCAGCTTGCGTAGTGTATCTTGTGTGAAAGCGCTCTGCACATGCCCAGAAAGTGAGAGCACACATATGACTCTATGTAGACTTGCACAATTCTGGCTTCTGTGTATGGAGAGCGCTATAGGGGAGGGAAGGGGTGTTTTAACTTAGGGAGAGTACAGTAAAGGCAAAATTGGCTCATGCAGACCAGCAGAAACAAGCATGTACGTCTGTTAGGAGGCGTATCTTTAGCAACTGCTATGGGGCATTGATGTCCTATGGTAAACCAGGAACATATGCAGGCAATGCGGAGCCAGACGGATCTCGAGATGCATACCGCTCTGTGTATGGGCAGAAATGTGCCCGACTTCCATGACCTTATTGTAAGAGTAAGTTTCTGGTCTTGTGTCGAACTCTGAATCAACTCATAATCCATTTGCGGTGTTACAATACATGTCACAGAAGGAAGTTTGTTATGAAAAGTCTTTGGGTCATTATACTACAAGAAGGGAGGAAGGAGTAGCAGTATATTTTTGGAGTGTGGGAGGAAACCAAAGAACCCGGAGGAAACCCATGCAAACACGGGAAGAACATACAAACTCCACACAGTTAAGGCCATGGTCGGGAATCGAACTCATGATCCCAGTGTTGTGAGGCAGAAGTGCTAATCACTGAACCACCGTGCTGCCCACAGTCTTGTTTTATTACTGTGGAGCTCCCAATTGTATAGCACTATGGAATATACTGGCACTTTATAGATAAATGTTAATAATAATAATAATAATAATAATAATAATTACATTGGATCATCAGTCAACTGTCTGCACTATTGATCCCGAGTCAATTCCACAATGTCCCTTAGACATAATCATAACACAAGAGTAACATCTAGCTACATCTCACTTGTTGTATTGTAACTTTGTATGACAAAACGATTAACTCTTCTTTGTAATTAGTTTCTCAGCACAACACTGACCAGTTACAGGTATGTGAGAAATGCCATTATGCTCTTTCATCATACATCACATTTACAATGATAAAATCACAGGTTTTTACAATGACACAGCCTATATTACTGCAGAAACTCTTTTGGACAGTGGCTAGTTACATTGTTACAAACATTCCTATTCTGTCGGTGACGCACATAAAAGCATATTTGCAATGAGAAGCCTGATTTACGAGCAGCCATTGTCAGTGAGCGTCTTGTGTGTCTGGTATATCAGTGCATCACAGGGTAAATTGGACTTTCTACATTATGTTTTAATGAGAGGCGGCGGATTTCTTAGAGGTGTACAACTGCTTCAGGCCTCAGACAATAAGTATGTGATCTACTGAATGTAGCCATCCTCAGAATGTGTAGCATTTCTCAGCATATTCTGCCACATTACTAGTCTGTAATCAAACTGTAACACAACGTAACACAAGATGAACATAACACAGATTATGGCGTTCTTAAACTGGAATGTATTGATACATTTTTAAATGTTTTATTAGAGGTTACCATCCCACATACCAGAAAATAAAAGAGACACAGTGTTGGACATGCCGCCAATCCACACCTCTAATCTGGAAACCACACCCCTTTTTGCTAAGGGTATTGGTGGGCTGTGACTTTTTTTGGTCTGTGGAAATTGCAACTGTCCTAATAAAATCAGGTATGATGGAAGGGACAAAGTAGAATGACCGACTCTCCAACATGATCCCCTCCATACAGCACTAAGTGCTCTAACCAAAATTTCCCACGTAATTGACTATTGCAGTTACCTTTGCTGAATCAATTGATTGAGATTTTTTAAAAAAAACCTTCCCATCAATTAATGAATTCAGCACAGGTAACTGTAATAGCAAAATAAGTGTGGAGACCAGTAGCAGAGTATATTGCGCTGGGTGGATGGAGGTTGGCAGCTCTGAGCTAATGAGAACTGACTTAGAAACCAGTGATATCACGGAGGGATGATGATGTCACTAGTTCCGAGTGAATTGATAGGCTGCATTCTCATGAATAATATGTTAGTTCATAAAATGACTGTCTCTAATGAGTGGAGGTGACAGGTATATATTATTATTAACAGTATGATTTATAAGTTCTAGAATGTGGTGTATTTTATGTACCAGAGCTACAATGAGACTAGGGGGTAAATGTATGAACATGCGGGTTCTTCAACACCCGCGTGTTCAGCGTGTTCGGCGATTAAATTTCAAGCGGCGCTGCATTGTAAAGGGAAGTTTACCTTTACAATGCAGCGCCGCTTGAAATTTAATCGCCGAACACGCGGGTGTTGAAGAACCCGCATGTTCATACATTTACCCCTAGAAGCTGTGTGTGTAGAATGGAAGACATCATTGCAGAGATTGGGTACAGTCCTCTCACTCAGTGCGGCATCGCTGCAGCCAGACCACAATAGCTAAAATGGGCTTCCCCAGCTGCTAAAAGGGTCCTGAGCCACGAGGGTCCTGACTATAATTATTCATCATTTGGGCCCAGTAACATTGCCTCGAGCTGGCATGACGTCATCTGATCCAATATATTACAGGGACCCAGTAATGTGTGGTTTACTTGAATGTGTGATATGAATATGTAATTATAACGCACATTTAACAGATGTGAGAGTTGCTATAGTCAGAACTTTGCTGAGACAATTCTCAAACATTTATAGAAAATTAAAGCTTTGGTCCAATATTAACAATGTCAATCAGAATCTAATTAACCCTTACCTGAGAGAAATGTGCTACCTCTAGGAGATCTAGGTATATGTGCTGGAAAACAATGACCCGCAACAATGTATGTTACCACTCTGAAACTTTTAATTGCATTAACTGTGTGAACCCAACCAGCTGACTAACACCGTAGACCTTATGTAAGAGAGGCTCTGCCTTGCTGCTCTGATAAACATCAGTGTGTGCAAATACATTCCATAAACATACAAATATCTATAGCGAAGGAGAGTGTTCAACATCGTTAAAGAAAGTTACAGTGAAAGACTACAAGTCCCATCATGCAATGGAATGTAGTTGGCAGAACTGTAAAAGTAGGCGAAGCATGAGTATGTATGACATGAATGTATCCATACAGACGCAAAAGGCAATATCTTATGCTGCGTGCCGGTCCCTGGTCTGCTTACAACGCTAAGCAGAAGCCGTTTGCAGATATTTGCCAGTGACTGCATATCTATAGAGAAGCTGCACACCTTAACTTATGCCCCAACCCCAATCATAATGAGCCATTTGTCCATATCATGGGCCTGTGTAATGTGTCTGATACATTTCAGAAACAATTTGGCAATGAAGAGGTTACCAGGAATCCCCAGTACAGGTCCTGCATTCACACAGGTCTACCAGTGAATTCTTAGTAAATTGTCCATGACAAATGTGCAGGGCCCATTCTAAGACTGTATCCTCCCTTTCCCATCCAGCAAGGCTGTCATTTCTCTTAACCCTCTCACTACCAAGGCTATAGTGTCACATAATGTAGCAATCCACTCACGACTCTTATGTTTGCAAATGTAACAAAATACCTTAAATGACTAAGTAAACATGGCTGTTATTTACTAATAAACCCTGATAGAAACATATTTATTACTATTAGTGTTTATAGGGCACCACAAAATTCGGCAGTGAGGACACAGAACAAACATTAAACATAACACAAAGAGGTATAGGGCAGACGAGGTGGGAAACAGACAAGCTGACGGGAATCGTGGATCCTGCTCCTAAGAGCTTACAATCTACTGTATGCAAATAATAAAGATGTATAAAACTTATATGTAATAATGGTTTTTACTGTAATGTTATTATGTGGTGTTATAAGTGAAAGTTGTTTTGGTAACATATTGTGATTGATGTGTAAAAAGTTAACGAGGAAACAGAGATTTCTGACGATGGGATTATGTAATACAATTATGTTTAAGTAAAGGGCTGGCACTTAAACGTGACTACCGAGTATTATGCCATACCCTGCAACACATTTGTAAGCTCCTGAGTCTACACACATGAAAATATGTAACTTCTATCTCTTTCCTCTGCTTTCCTTCACAAACCATAGTGCATATCATGTCAACCGCAGCAAATAGATTCATTGTATAACACAACTAGGACACAGGTAGTGGCATAAATCAATATCCTGGCAGGTTAACGTGTTTGGTAACCTGGGTGCTCTCTCCTGTCATCAGATGAGGGCAGAAGAGGGAAGAATTGGGGTGTGTGTGACAGTCAGTGTAGAGAGGGTAATTTAAAGAGGTGGAGAGTGTAATGAGGGAGGATCATACAGGCTCACAGCAGGAGAGGATAGAGTTGTGACAGCTTCTCGGCAATACACCGACCCTATCCCAACACTGACCTAATCATCAACTTATTGACAGCGACAAGCAGCAGTCAGGATAAAGCAAGTCAGAGGAGAACAAGAAGCTCTAGAACCAGGGAGAACAGAGGTAGGAGAACATTGCTGGGAGCCAGGGAGATATATAACAGTGTAGTGAGATATTCCAGAGATAAATGAGTATCTAGATGCTGAGGCTAAGAGGGAAGAACAGTTCTAGATGGACACTGGATCCAGTCACCCAGGCTGACAAGGTGTAGGAGCAGAAAGGAGGAAAGACTTGTGGAGAATTGGAGGAGTATGGAGGAATGAAATCCAGAGACCACTGATCTGTTCACCGCTGTCACTAAACTCTTGGAAGTGTATAGAACGTTAACGAGAAGACTGTTCTGTGGTTTCTTCCATCTGGGAAACTTTCTCCAGCTGCGGGGGGGAAAGATGAACCTTGCTTACATTGAGCTATACATCAATGAAATTAGGCAGCAGGGAAGAGAGGGGTAAAGGGAGCATCCCAGACTGACTGACAAGCAACATGGCACTGTGGTACCTTCCTGGACTCCTCACTATCCTGACCGGACTGCTGCTCTCCCTGCAGAGGTAACACTTTACTGTCTCTATGTAATGTCATCTAATATAAAAGTACACAGAGTGAAAGTTGGGCTGCAGGGTGTTGTTATAGGCGCTGCCAGTGTCTTAAATCCACAGAAAAAAATAAGTTATGAGATTTGTGTATGATAAGATTTGCTTTTTACTGTCAGATTGGTTGTATAATATCCATGTTCGTCTGCTAGTGCTGATCTAAGCGTTTTCAGACGCCCCCACTTCAAAGACTTGCAGATACCTTGTTGAATCCAAACCACTAATTGTGTACATGCCTCTATCGCAGAGAAGAATGTATTGAATTCAGCTCTCTGTATATTACTGTGTACTGAGATGTAACATAATGTTTTCACAGACTCAGGCTTTGGATTTTGCATTTAGTAGTGAAAAAAATCCTCTGTGTTGTTGGCTCCATAATCTTAATCAGACATCTATCTGGGTGGGAGACATTATATGGGCATCAGTCATTCTGGAGTAAATATAATTCCATTAAAAAAGTACAGGAAGGTCACATTAGAGGCTGTAAGTGAGGAAGGAATTAAACGCCTTTCCAGTGTCTTCGCCAACATTAACCATTTGCTTGTTAGCAGTGACGAGCTGGGTTAAATACTTTTAACAGCGATTTTTCACAACAGGTTTCCTGCTCAACAATCAGTCTACATGGGAAGTATTTTACGTACCATAGCATTCACACTAGTCGCTATAATTGCCCTCAGTCTAGTAGAACTTATAATATGAAACTTCCCAATGAATCTGTTCTGGATAATGTGGAAGATCTGGTCACACAGGGTACCACGTTAATTACTAGAGGCTGTAAACCTGTCATACTGTAATATATAACCAGAAACTGATAGAAAGAGTCTGAATGTTATGATACAACGACTCCCCCATCTGAAACAAATACTGATGCAAAGTGATAACATTGTATCAATGAATAGCAACACTAGTGACAGACAACAGGTGGAGTTACACAATTATTTCATCTAACGTTATATTGGTTTGTATAAAGTAATGTAATGTCTTAGATCTTGAATGAATCTTAAATTGTTTTGTATCCTATCTGAGAGAAAACCTAAAACAATTCCCCCTCCGGGTCCTCTATACAGTCAGCAGAGCCTTGAAAATGATTTTTAATGTTCATCAAAATGATTTCGTCCTCTTAATTGTGCATAATGACACTAGTGTATATTTTCTCAAGTTCTTGGCAGAGATGAAAGCTGACTTATTACCATGGTGTAAACAACACACGTGTTGTGTAAGTCATAACAATCAGTTATTAGCTTTGATCGATTGAGTATAGATTAGACTAATGTACACAAATATCTTATCAGTTACTATGATGGATTTCAGCACAAATTTGCATAATATAATAATTATTTCCTAACAATGGTGCAAATGTGTAGTAATGTATAGCCACCAATTAACTTTGATTGTATGCTGGTTAGAAAAAGAAAAGGGATTTTCATGTTGTTAGTAAATAGCCCCATATGATGCTTTTATGTTGGTTTCTGCAGAAAATGTGCTGGGCAGGTGCAGGACAGTGAAAAACACTGAATTGTTCCCGGCATCTTACCTAGAGGCAGGTGCCTCAACAGGAGTGGTTCACACACTATATTCTTCAATATGAACTAAGCTTTGGCTATGACCTTGAAACAGTTGTATTGTATTTTAAATACTCATCTTCCATCATGCTCTATAAAGAGCATATTGCATTGCAGCAGATACTGTGAATTGAACTCATCATAGGGACCAAGAGGTGTTGTATTGTGCAGCTTCCCCTACACATAGAACAAGAGGTGTTGTACTGTGCAGTTTCCCCTACACATAGAACAAGAGGTGTTGTACTGTGCAGTTTCCCTACACATAGAACAAGAGGTGTTGTACTGTGCAGCTTTCCCTACACATAGAACAAGATGTGTTGTACTGTGTAGCTTCCTCTACATATAAACCTATAGGTGTTGTACTGTGCAGCTTTCCCAACACATAGAACAAGAGGTGTTGTACTGTGCAGCTGTCTATACATATAGAAGAAGAACAGATACTGACACATACATCCAGGTTACACAACAGCAGGTGTAGCATCTATACTTTCACAATAGATTAGAACACTGCAAATTATGTACAGAATAAGAGAAACTATGCAGTGAATACAGAATAATAGCAGATACAGAGAATTATAACCATCATATAAAATACAGTTACATAGTTAGTAGGGTCCATCAAGTTCAACCAAGAAGGCAAAATAAAACCACAGTGAGACACCGCCACCTTCAGATGCCCCCCACTTTACATGAGGCCAGCAGATGGATTGTGCCACTGTAGCAACATAAACTGCGGCTCCACTTCAGATAAAGGGACCCCCGTTTGCTGAATACTGGAATTTAGTGTTGTCAAGGGGCAATACTAACAAATCTTTAAACCTCGGACTGTCCATATAAGTTATTAATAATTGGCATATATGGCTGAAATAATGAATCTCCAGTTACTGAAAGGTAAGGTATGTTCCCAAGACATGGCCACATTCATATGTCTTACACTACACTTGTATAATTTTATAGACACAACTATGCAGAGTATTCACTGTACATAATGAATGACCGTACAGTATTAATAGAGGCAGAATTAATAGAGGCAGAATGTCATGGAGGAAATACTAGACTGACAGTACCACCTATAAAATGTAACAATATAAATATTCATTGTTCCTGTTGTATTAAGACTATTGCTCCTACAGTGCTGTTACCTGTATACTATAATCAATACATAACTTCAGTTAGTCTCCCTAGATCACAAGAGGTAGTGTGAAACATTCCCAGTTCTGAGTCTATGACAGTAAAACATCAGCACATACACTAGATGCTTCCTCAGAAACAGATTTCTAGACAATTTAATAATGTACAAAGTATCACAATATGTTCTGCATCTTCAACTGTATTTCTACAAGGTGAAAGCCACTGGTATGTACCTTTAGTTTATATATATATATATATATATATATATATATATATATATATAATGATAGATAGAGAGTAAGCAAGTGATGGAGACATACACACAGAATGCAGGGTATTATACTTACAATATAAAGTCACAAACTGTACATCACAACATAACAGAACCTCGTATAATCAATAGTGAGGATATGATTATGTCACATGGTGAAAGCAGTTATGTGTAGATGGATGGGTGCACATATGCCAATCTTACCGATAGATCAAATAGAATAATATTGTGGGAGAAAAGAGGGACAGGAGATTTCAGTCTGAAGTACTGCTGCGTTAAACGTATTACCGCTATTACAGTAATATAAATCTGGCTCAGAGAGCTGTGAGCAAAAGGCCGGCATTAAAACTACCGTAATAACGGTATTTACGTGCACTATTACCGAAATAACGGAATCCCCCCCCAAGGGACAGAGTTGGGTGAAATGACTATTGTGCCTTATAGTGTCTGGCAGCAAGAGTCAGGTATCTGATGACATCATTTAACTTGCACTACACTAATCAAGGCTAATTGCTGATTGGTTGCCAGAGGACACAGTACGGTGCTGGTCTGGACCTAGGTCACTCAACACTCCCAATATCTTGCCGGGCACTCTTTAATGTCTGCTAGGAGATATTAAAGGTAATTTATGAAAAGCAGACACATGTGAACCAGTAGCATACGTGCAGTTTTATTCTTTTGTGTTGTCATGTTTCTGTGATTTGTAAAGCGTGTTAGCATGGGTTGGCATATCAACATGATAGCAACGGTGTTGTAGATACATTTTGCTCCTTCTGATTGGAGAATTTAGGTGCATTGGGTTGTTCCTTAGTGAATCCTGACTATTTGCAAAATGGACACGTTTTTTCTAATCAGATACAAAAACTATATTTTGTATAGTGGGACAAGATATTCTAATAAACTTACAGGTGGAGAATTAACAATTTAAGAAGGCATTCCTGGTTCAATAGATGGCAGCACAGAGATTTTGGATGGTATGTCCCTCTGAGGCTTCACCTGCAGTTAGTGGGATGTGTTTTGCTCTATCTAGGTGTAATGAGTTCAGCATGGGAGAGCGCATTCATAGTCCAACATTCAAATGTACAAATGTGACACATGAAATAACAAGACTTGTCCCCATAATTAAGATATAAATGATACTCCAACAAGCAGTAATTAAGGCGGAGAAAAGGAAAAGCTGTAATTACCTAAGGGGTGGTCATAAAGTGACAGCAGACGGTACTTTGAAGTGACATTCACATTTTGGCCAGCGTGTGCATTCTAATGATGGGCCGCAGTCCCGCGAATGGTTGTGCAAAGTATGTACACTTCAAAACGCTTAATATTGGCACGCAAGTGTGTATATATTGGTGCACAAATAATGGACCGCTCGAGTCTTTTATCAGGATTCTAAATGACCACCAAATCCTCCTTGCCAATTTATTTATGGATTAACCATCTCTTAGGAATAGACGTGACTTGCTGAGCATTCCTGAATGTTTTTGTCATCCATCAGGTTCTACAAACTAATTCTGGATGCATAAAACAATACTTAGTGGTTCTTGTGCGACTGTTCCCTGTTTATAAAGTTCACCTAACAACGCTGGCAGGACAGCACAATGCCCTCTGCATGCTGACAGTAATCTTGTTATACCTTATATATTTGGCATAGAGAGACATTGAGCATATCTTCAGTTTTACCAAATTATTTTTTGTGCTGAATACAGATATGTTGTTATTGTGTTTGTGATATCTTGTAGTTATTCTAGTTGCTCATCACATGGTTTGGACGTAAAACAATTGTGTTGTTATATTAGAGACTCCTTTCACCGCAGCAACTTTTGCTCAGAAGACTTTTCTCACACAATCTCTCCAGTCACACGTTATAGCATTAAAAGGGCAGCTAATGTCAAGGTGATGACACCAGGATACGGCACCAGAAGGATATAATCAGTCTATTATATGCCCACCTTGTGGTCGGCACATTTTATTTTGTATAGTCGATGTATTGCTCATAGGATGAGCACAAGAAACTGAGCCTGCAAAGCAATGCGCTTCTCTGCACGTCTGACAAAATGCACAATATTTTAGTGTGAACAACAACTTAAATCATGAGTAGGCCACATGTC